>NC_056744.1:1356788589-1356831089 GCF_019279795.1 Protopterus annectens | reverse complement strand
ATATATGGTTGGCTTTCTCAGCCAATTTCTTTTTTTGACAGACTTCCTTGCTAAGCACTGTAGCACGGCATGCAAACTTACACCACAGGTATAAACAATGTTCAGCAGTCAATAGACACAACCCCATGAACGGGCATACTCAGCACAGCTCAACCCAGCTTAAAAACACTAGGCGCAAAGCTTAGCAGCACTGGACACATTTCCTTGGTCAGTAGAGAGGAAACGGGCACTGCTGTGCTCCAATGTGCTTAAAGAAATAGAGACACACCTTTTTGATATCAGCTACCTCTTCTATGGACACCAACCATTGTTCTGAGGCTACACAGATTTAATCTGCGGGCAAAGATGCCCATTTTTGCTATTCAGTAAGCCCAGCTCATTTGGATACAGATCCATTCACACAACCCGGATACTACACTATTCAAGGACCTGCCTCCTTAGCAACCACAGACATCTACCATTGTATATACTCCATGCAAGGCCCTATAATGTATTATTGTCACATACACTTTTTTTTTTTCATTTTTACACTTTCAAATACTTTTTTGTGCATAACTGCATGTTTGCACACTGCTAAGCACTACGCAAACATAGTATGGGTATTAAAACAATTATTTAAATATTTTTTCATAACTTTTTGGACACACAGGGCATAGTTTTGCACATATCTATGTCTGCTTTGCTATGTCTAACCTTTTAACAGGGCTTTTACAGCTCCTATTCACTTTTTAATTTTATGTACAAGTAAATTTTCTGTGTATACTTCTGACACCAACACGAGATCTGCACGACTGCCTATCTCCTTGCTGCATTGCTCTACACCCTCATTTGCATGCAATTCACCTGCTTATGTGGTGATTTGCATGCCACGGACACTTGCGTGTTGGCATGCTAATCCACACCCCTTAGCTCTGTTTACTGGATCGCACGGCTGCTTACTTCCATGTATGCTCTGTTCTGCTATGCCTACACAGAAAATTAATCTGTGTAGGCTTTATTGAATTCCCCCATTTTTTACCAAAGTACAGTTAAGAAAATCATGCATCATCCATGAAACCAGAGGGGAGTACAAAGTTTTGTTGCCCAGTGGGCTATTATTAGTGTTCTGCCATATATTATCCTAAAAAGAAGTCTGGGGTGGAGGCTTTGTTACCACAGACTGTTATCTCATTTATATGCTTTTAGGAACAAGACAAATGTATTGTGTAGTAATGCCTATATTTTGGTCGTTCATCTCAGCAGAATATGAGAGATGAATAAAGTTTTAAGAAGTGAGTGACACAAGCAAAAAACAGACAGCAAGTGGCACTGGAAAAATTACACTATATCTTAATCCTTAGACAAGCTTTGAATATTTATTTTTAATGTTACAGCACAACAATCTGCTGACTGTTACTCAGGTCCCTGCATTTATGACTGTATAAATTATTTTCACTATCAACTCTTGAAAGAGCATACCACTTCTTCTGAGCCTTTGAAATTAGCTACACAGAGGCTTTATTTAATTTCCCAAAAAATAGTGTTCTTCGCCTATAATAAGTAAAACAATACAAAAGGATTATAATGTACTCTCATTTTAAGACAATCATTTTTAAAGAACAATTCAATCTTAAATTGAATTAATCATTTAATTAATTTTTCTACCAGTATAATAGCAGTAGAAACACATCACCATAAAGCAAGCAGAAAATGTTTCAGCCTTTGGGATAATCTAGTGAAATTTTTTGCCATTGACATGGGCATTCAACACGACTCCTGTATCTTCTTCCTCTTAAATGAATTTACAATAGATACACTATTCAGTGTGCTCTACAAAGGATGAACGGTCAACTAAAATGAAGAACTCAGCATGTTCAACACAAACCCTTCCAACGAATTCAAGATTCTTAAACATAAATATTCATTAAAAACAAACTCTACCTTCAGCTGTCAAGTGTTAGTCCCTACAAAATAGCAACAGTTTTTGGTTTGTTTTAAACTTCAGTTTACTGTCTGATGCCTTCTTAAATTGTGGTATTATCTTTGTTTAAAAGATCAACCTGAACAGAGAAAATAAATATTGCAGCTTCCATTAAGTACAAAATCACAGTAGCTTCATCTGGTCTAAATATGCTGGTCAAAGCTTGAACACAACAAAGCATACAAAAAGCAATTTTGCAGACAAGCAAACCCCTTATATGTAGGGGGGGCTTGTTCCTTCATACCTCATTACATGCATATTAATGCCATAGTCACTCAGAGATACAGAAAAGTAAAGAAAACAAAACAAAAAATCCACACAAAGTTGCTGCCATCACACAACTAGAAACTGCACTGCTAGTGATTTATAACAAAAAAAGGTAGTCAGACAGATTAACATCCGGGGAAACAAAGTCAAAGAATGAACTTTACTCTCAACCAAGTAGAAAATAATGATTATAGCAATCCATAGAAGACAACCAGCTCTCACTATACATGGTAATAAGCACAGTATGTAAGCTGATACAATAACAAAGAAAATCATACAAAAGGTTATGAACTTCTATAACCCAGATGATATTGGGAAATCACTGTCAATCAAAATTTTAAATAACATTCTGTTGAACACGTGCTGGGACATATTCTTTCATGTGAAATATAAGGGATATACTCACTTTCTGTGTGGATTAATCACTCTTGCGAAATCGAGGAAGCACAGATAAGGGTAAATCCTAGTTAACCAAACTTTACTAATGCTTTAATAAAAGACTCCAGGGTAAAGAATAAAGGAATAGAACAGTTCCACCACCCACAAACCACACTTCTGGGGGTGAGGAACACAACAAATGCCACAAAACTTATAAACATAAGCAGGAGTAAAATTTGCATGTAATCACAAATAAACAATGTGACCAGTCTGTATAACAGAGCAAGTGAGGAGGCTAATAGAATGCTAGCAAACAGAAGAGAAGCATCCCTAGCAGATACATTACTGGAGTTCACTCATCTTGACCAATATGTTAAGTTCTGAGGGGCACAACTCTGGAGCACCCATCTTGAGCAATACGATACGTTCTGAGGGGCACAGCTCTGGAGCATTACAGACAACTGGTCAGGGAGGCACATGAAATAGTAATAAACCTGCTCCAAAAATGTGACGAGTAAAATAAGAGTCTAAACGCATATAATGAAAATAAAGCACAATGTATGAATAACATCTTTAAAAAAAGATAGTTATTAAGTCACACGAGAAAAATACTTAGTTTAAAAAAGGAATTGATGGGTATGAATGCATGATACAATGAAGGGCATACTAAAGAGCAATGCAAGGAAGTAACTTATACAGTATGTGGTGGGTTTCTGCAACAGACTATAAATAGATGCACAGAAAATGAAAGTGGCAGCAAAGGTTCATGTGTATTTATGATAATTGTGCTGTTAATAGTAAGATAAGACAACAGTAGTAAAACTCTCAATAGAAAAGACTCAACAAGGATTTTTTTTAATGGTTATAACACGCTGTGCACTTGTGTTGCAACTGACAGTTCTTTACTTGTTAGGAAGTTGTCTGCTGGCCAAATTTTCCCAGCATGCTTTAATGTCAGAGTTTGTCAAGCATAAACACATGTTATCATCAGCTCTTACTACAGACTTAGGTGAAATAATTTCAGGGGGGCTAAGTTAGGAGCAAATTCATTATCACATGGGTTTAGGTACAGATACAAGGTGTCAGTGAAGGTGTCATTGAATGTATACAGGTGTGACATGTCACCTGCATCATAAAATGATATTTGCCCTCCCTCGTAATCCAGATACACCCCAATTTTCTGGGGTTTCCTAGGCAAGCTGAGAACATGAGGGAATGAATCCATGGCCTTGTACACATCATATTCTCTAAGGTACAAGTTCCAGAATCCTTCCTCAGGTTTCTTCTGTGGGTTAAACTTCCTTTCGATAGATTCTCTGACAACACCTATGCTCCATTCATTCTTGTTGTTTACTACAACTTCCCAGTAGTGTTTTCCAGTCCTGACTCCCTCACATCCGAGCACAGCAAGCTGGCGTAAGAACCTCTTTGTGCTATCAGAATACTGCTTATGGGTGGAACTGTAGCTAACTGCAGTATGGTCTTCAAAAATAGTAAGTTGATCATTTGCAGTTTCAGGATCCAGAAAAAGTGAAGATGGTGCTGCAAAAAAAAAAAAAAAAAATATTATCCAAATACAAAAAAAAAGTGCTATACCAATGACAATGACTGACAAAATCATCAGAAATACCCTAACCCAGAATGCGGCAACAAACAACTGGTCAGTACTACTGCAGGCTGTTTTCCTATTGACCAGTAATATAAAAATGGCAACAATATATTCTACATGAATGAACAAAGTTTATTAAATATTTTATTTATTGTTTACTTCAGATTTCTGATTGTTAACATCTGATTATGCCAAGCACTTCTGAATTTCATCAAAAGGAAAGAAATAGTGAAACAGCAGACATCTAAGTTGCTTATTGTATACTGCTGAACAATGTACTTACATAGTATATGAACTCTACAAAACGGTAGCAGGTGAGTTACAACTGAACAACAGGGGGATACTGATTTTATTCTGTAGGAAGCATCAAAGGATCATTTTATGCAAGTAATAATGCCCAAAAGGGTGTGCGTTACGGTGTAAATAACGCCCATCCTGGGGTGTAATGAGGCAAGATGCTGCAGATGGAGGGCCTCCGCACCCCTGGAAGGGCATTATTTACAAAGTAATACACACCTTGGAGGGGATTACTGTGCTTTTTTTTTAAATATTTGTGATGTAAAATCCTCCACCTAATGTTTCAGACTTGTTGCTGTATATGGATGGCATTACAGAAAGCATTTTACATCCAAAATATAAACTTTCAAAATATATAAACTTCATTTTTTGGGTCCCTTACTCAAAAATGTGTGGCTTGTTGCAGGTCACTGGAGATTGAAATCACTAAATAATGGCACACATTTGAGTTTCAGACTATTTCCTTCAGAAAATGCATGCCAGAAACAAATCCTGCTATTCAAGCAACTCTGTAGTTTTATATGAGCAAGATTTAAAATCTGTTCCTGTTTTTGAGCCTTTATGCCCTCTTTATTTTAGACTTTATCCAGATTTTTTTAGCAAAGAAGTCAAGAGGTATGCAAACCTCTTAACTGCTGCTGCCACTGCTTGACTGATCTCAATCTCCGTCTCACAAACATACATGCACGCACGCATGCGCGCTTATACACACACAGTTGTGGTTCACAAAATGCATGCTAACATAAATCCTATTATTCACGCAACTTTGTAATTTTATTAAAGCAATATATTCTGTTCCTATTTTTGATCCTTTTGTTATCCAGATCCATTTATCCATCCATCTACAACCCCTTATTCCCATTTTTGTACATTGGGTCAAGGTGTCATTTCAACAGAGACAATCATCTAGAGCAAAGTTTTACCCTGCTTGGTGGCTAGCCCTACCTCAGTAATTCATCCACACTACACACTTGCACACACACTCACTCACACCTATGGCAAATTTAGTGTGTCCAATCCACTTACTGCATGCCTTTGGAATGTGGGAGGAAACCGCAGCATCCAAAGGAAACCCACGCGAACGCAGGGAGGACAAGCAGACTCTGCAGAGAAGGCACCTAGATGAGAATCAAACCAGGAAACCTCTTCCTCTGAGGTGACAACACTATCTGCTGTGCCACTGTGCTGCAGATATCCTGCACTAAAAAGGTCAAGAGGTATGCAAATCTCATAACTGCTGCTGCCACTGCTCAATCATTCACACTCTTTATACACACACACACACACACACACACACACACACACACACACACACACACACACACACACACACACACACACACCTGCTGTCATGCACGCAAACACATACACTCACACAACACATATACAAACACACACATGCACACACTTTTTTCTTTTTGTACATTTCTTTTACTTTTCACTTGCTAAACAGCAAAAGTGCTGCTTAGCGAGTGCAAAAGAATGGCTCGATTGATCTTCGTCTCCTTCTCACACATGCATATACTCACCCACACAGACAAACATACACACATACTTTTCTATATATTTTTTTTTTTTATTTTACGTTCACTAAGCAGCAGGGTGCCGATGTAAATGTTGCCCATTCTCTAACAGAGACTATGGTAGTATTGAGAAGTAAAGCCAACTCTTGGTCCTTGAAACATGAGCATTTACAGGTCTCAGTAAGTGGTCTCCTAGAAGGTATCTGATTTAGAGGTAATTAGTTTTTTTCTGATTTCACGAGGAATGGAGTTCCAGTTAGCAGGCAATCTTAAAGATTTTTTACATAGCAGTAAGGGTAAAAGCAGGATAACGCATAACATGACCTTCATGATTTTGCATTGTGTATGTGGGTACTTTTAGTTATAACTGGTAACCAAATAAAAAAGACAACCATGGACCGGTGTAACTAAAATGATTAAGCACAAAAATTAAACACCTAGCACACAGGAGTAGAAAACTGGACTGGACTAATTAACATACAGAAAGAAAAGGAAGAAACACTTTCATGAGGCTACTACTGAGTTAAGAGCAGAACAACAAATGGACCAGAGAAGCATTGTAACAAGTGCCAGAGGAACCAAATCAGCAGACAAAAGGAAAGAAGGCAGCTACCCTGAAAGCTGCCTTAGGAGACCAAATCAAGAAGGAAGAGCTTAGTGGCATCAAATTTCTAAAGCAGATAAGGAGAGGGAACTCCAGGCATGTTGGCAGTCTAAGAGGTGAAACAGGCTACATATCAAAAAGTGGTCTTTAACAGAGTGTACAACACCTAAAAGCAGATGCCCTACTCTGACCGCCTTAAAAAACTCCAGCTATACTCTGTCGCATATCGTCTACTCAGAGGCGATCACTGCTTAGCATACAAGGCCATGTCAAACCCACAGCTGTTGGACATGCTACACAAAGAAATCACAATCCCTCAGGGCCACACGCTCCAGGGATCTAAACCTGGTTATCACAAGAAACAAAACATGCTGGAGGGATAGGTTCCTGACCCAGGGACTCCCCAGACTCTGGTATAGACTGCCCATACATGTCAAGCAGAGCGCCTCTTTGGCCCTCTTCAAAAGGAACCTTGACGATTGGATGGGAGAAAGGAAATTCACCCCAGGGATCATGTCAGTCACCCTGCTAGACAGGGGTCCAGGGAATTAAATATTGTGGAAAGAAATATCCAGGGAATTGTTATGGCTAAGCTTGCATAGGCCCTAGGGCTGATAGTCTAGTACCAACCTATGAACCTATGAACCTAAAAGCACTTTTCAGTGCTAATTCATTACAACTTGCAGATGCAGAGGATAAAACAGCTTCAAGCCCTGCAAGCACAATGTAGCAGCCCTTCCTTCTGGCCTATGTAGTGCTGGGAATGGAGGAAGCTAGAATCAGAGAAACTCTGCCTACAGTGCACACCCTAGCACAACACATCACAGATGTCTTTGCGATGGTGAACACCACTTAGGAAATAACACACTCGGTGAAAAGGTAATAAGAAAAGCAGAGAGACCACTAAAAGAACAAGCACAGGTATAGCTGGAAATACCACGAATCAGCAGCAGTGCTTGGGGAAAAGAAGAATAAATAAGCATGTCAGATGTTTTGGGTAAAGGTCTGCAATCTGGCTAAGGGACCGCATGTAGCTGGATGTGGGACATGCATCAGAATATAGGCAATGGAGGCAGAGGCCGCAGAGTTAACAGTAGCACTGAGGAAGTTCAGGTAGTAGACAAATCATCTACAAGGAGGAATGGTGAAAGGAGGCTAGCAGGTGTTACCATAGCAGAGAAGAACTTCATAGAGGGAATCCAGGCGGAAAGACAACTTACGAATGTGGGCATGAGCAGTCAGGGTAGAACAGATACACAGAGTGAAGCAGGAGAGGTGAAACTGAGACCCAATGGATCCTTGTGAACTTATTGAAAAGCATGGCTCTCAACCTTCAATCTACAAAATGTGGAACACTACCTCTTATAATGTGGAGCAAATGGGCAAAATATGGAATACTTACGTCAACGAGGAAGTGTACAGAATGGTTAAAATGCGTTACTTTATACATATAAACAATTTTTGGATGAATTAATATGATCGATATTATTTGCCATGGATATCAGTGAAACAGAAGATTCTTAACACTCAAGCCTAGTAGACCCCTTCAATGTGGAATTGTAAGGAATATGGACTTAAGACTGAAAATGAGGAACATTCGTCATAATGGGGTACACTTCAGAGGTATGCTATAAAGCAATATACTGAAACTCATAATATTGTATGTACAATGTTGACATGTCAAAATGCTGAAATGTTAACATGTCGAAATCAAAATACCTATTCTCCCAGATGTGTAGACAGCTGGATGAAGAAGCAAAGGCACCATTAGCAATTAGTGACTACACTAATGTGTCTCACATATGGGTGAGAGGGAACAGGCCTACATCTCAAAACCCAGGTTTGTAGCTATAGGAAAGTAGATCACAGGAAGCTAGTGATATTAAGAAACAACAGGTACTGGACAGCAACAGATGTGGCAAATAAACTCTGGAAAAAACAGTACACTGGAAACAATGCTGAAAGGGCCGGGAAGGAGATACAAAGGTAAGAAAAGAAGAAAGCAGATGTGGATAAGAGGGAAGGAAAGAAATGGTAAGAGGGAAGGAATGTGCAAAACAAGAGATGGAAGATAAGTGGGAGAGTTAATGGCTGCAATAAGAAGAAACAATAACAATGACAACTAGTGAAGTTAAGAAAGTAACTAATGACAGGAATTTAAAAAAAAAAGAGGCAATGTGTTCTTTATGCAATGTGTTCTTTATGCAATAAAAGTGAAAGGAGGGACAAAATTAATTAAATTAAGAAAAGGAAGGCATAATATAACCAGGAAATAGAGGACAAGTGGTGGCGCTTAAGAAATGCTTTACATTGGTCTTCACCATGGAAAGGGAAGGTAGGATACTATCTTGAGAAGAGCCAGTTGAATAGGATCAGCACATGGATGAAAATAATGAAGCGTGAAGGTTGAGATGGAAAATAACCCATATGTACCTCTACTTGAAATGATCTGTGAGAAGCCCTTCTGCAGTGGGTAACTGTTGGATTTCCTCTTCTGATACTCACCTGCACAACTCAGAGATTCCATTAAACCCCCCCACTCAGGGTCATGCCCATATTCTGCTGATAGACATCATGAAGTGGATTAGGAGGGCACATTGAGTCCCTGTGTTATCTAGTTTGACCCCCTTTCGGTAAGAAAGCACATACTATAGGTTCATAGGTTGGTACTAGGCTATCAGCCCTAGGGCCTATACAAGCCTAGCCATAACAATTCCCTGGCTATTTCTTCCCACACTATTTACTTCCCTGGACCCCTGCTAGCAGGGCGACTGACGTGATCCCCGGGGTGAATTTCCTTTCTCCCATCCAATCGTCTAAAAGAAACTCTAAAAACAAGAATACAAAATTATATACCTTCCTGATTTTCAGGAAATATATCTAAATGAAGGCAGATGGGCAGGCAATCCAGTCACAGGGTGACAATGGAACAGTCCACTGCACAGAGCCTTCTTAAAAGAATGAAAGACTGAAAGAATGAGTACATATCAGTTATATGAGTCTTTAAAGGCCCTTTGGGGTGGACAACAGTAAGGAATAATTCCAAGCAGTACAAACTGGAACCAAAAGGAGTTCCGGCCTATAGAATCATGGTCCATGTAATAATGCCTTGCAAAAGTGTTAACCAGTAAACAATCTGATACGGCAGAAACATCTGCAATGGCTCATTTGACAGGCATGGGAAGTGGCCACACTCCTAGTCAAGTGCCCTTTGGCTGCAACATTTTCTGAAGGGTGGTTAGCAGCCTGGCAACAAAAGACAAAACAATTTACCAATCCTCTTGGTAAGACTTTGGTTAATGACTGTGAACCCCCCCTTTTGCTTTTTACCTAAAAAGAAAATGACACAGACAAGTACTTTACTTTCTTGAACTCATGCAGTCTGTTCAGATAAAGCCTGCCCTAAATGATCATAGTGGACGAATGAAGGACTGGATTCTTTCAAAAGAAAATGGAGAAGCCCGGTTTAAAGAAGTTCTGGTTGAAGTTTGACTACTTGTGATAGGACATGTGGGTTAGTCCCAAGGGACTCCAATTCTTATGAAAGACCAAATAGAGTTTCATAAAGGCCAGCAGTTGAGTGACCTTACAGATAGAGGTGCTGGTCACCAAAAACTATATCTTGCAAGCAAAAACTTCAGAGTTGCAAAACTACCATCTACAGATAGCCGATGCTCAAGCTTGTTAACTACAGATCTCAAACCATACAAAGAGAAGGAGCCCTTAGCTGTCAGCAAAATATCAGACGCCCTTTACCGGTCTGGTTAAGCAGATAGCACTAATACATTTCTGCCTTCTACTAGGTTGCAGCACAGGAGATACCTGAATCGTGCACTTTGGTTATGAATATCTAAGATCCAAGTCAAACAGGATGTAGGCAAGGATGATTTGCAACATAAATGCCATGGTACAGGATATCTAGTCACCCAGTTGAAAAACATCTATCACTTTGCAGAGTACATCTTATAAGTGGAAGGATTCCTGACAGTCTCACTCAATTGTCAGACATTCTCCAGAAGCTTTGGTGGCAGCAAACAATCTAATGGAGCAAACATGCCTGGAGGTGTTACTGGCTCTCTCTGCAGATGAGACTGTATAGTCAGAGATGCAAGATCCTGAAAGCAGACCCTTCTAGACCATCACATGATTATGAGGATATGTTTTTTGTCTTCAGTGAATAGTTGGCTAAATGTGGAAACAGAGTGAATAGTGACAGGAGATGCACAGATCTTCACTGCCAAAGAAAGGAAAACTAAATAGATCACCGCTCCCCCTCAACCTTCTGAACTAAAAATAACAGGAAAGAAACCATCTCCGATGGGACAGGCAGGATGATTTCTGAGATCCCTACTCCTGGATAGCCCTGTCCAGCACGATCTCTGCTATCCTTCACTCTAGATGAGGACTTGGAGCTGCAACTAGGAGCCCATTGAGTCCCCTAGATATGAACAGCTGCAAGTGAGATCTTCTCACTTAGGCATCACTGCCAGACCCCCATCACCTCTCTGAACAGGGAGGGTATGAATGCATGCCACCCTGTTCATGACTGACCAAACACAACAGAAGGTGTCTGATCCTAACTTCCTCTTCACAGCTTGTAGAAAAGGAAACACCACCCACAACTTTAGATAGATTATATGGACCTGCCACTCCTCGCAGTATCATTCTCCCTGCATTATAAAGGTTCCAGAGTAACCAACCCATCAAGGACATGTCTATCAAACACAGTTATGAGCTCAGCACCAAGAAGAGAAGGCTTAAGATGAGAATGGGAGCTCATAACTAGATCCCGGTTATGAGGTGGCTCCCAAGAATAGCACGTCCAGGAAGGTCTGCTACTTTGCAGGCAAATAAAGTAAACATGTCCAACAGCTAACCACACAATTCGTCTGAGAAGACTCCAGATACTGATGTGTCAAAATATATCCATCATATCCAGTGACACCACCTAGACACTCTGCTGTAGCACAGGTATTACCACCTGATGAGTCACTACCCGGAATTTAATAAACTGTTCGTTCTTGTTGAAGTTGCTGAGGTGCAGGACAGAAGCCTTCTATCCCACTAAGAACTAGGAAAAGAGAATGGAAGAGAATCCTTCCTCCCACTCCAAATGGAAACAGACACTGTTGTCTCTAAGAAACAATGTTTGGGTCAGTTCCAGAAACTTTGTGGAGAAAGAACTTATAACTCTATGATGTGGCTATCTGAGGTCAGTTCTAAAACTCAGCAGTTCCTTCTTGCTCTTAAATCTGGGATGAACTAAGAGACTGAGCCTTTTGGGTACTTGTACTGGGACAGCAGTGCTTGTGATCATCCCTAGAAGGTTTTTGGCAGAACCAAGAGAAGCAATGGTGCTGAAAACTTTATAACCCTCCTTATTCTATTAGCAAGCTTCTTACAGGGGTAATTACTAAAATGCACAACCCACTAATAAGGTAGCGGTAAGCAGAAATAAAAATTGCGAGAAAAAAATCAAACCGCTACTCCACGGCCAATGCACATTCTTCCCTACCCTGGTTGAAACCTTAACCTCATCATCCATTAGCAAGTTACAAAGGTGGATCAGTGTATGGGAGCTATGTACGACTAAAGAGATTACACTAGAATCAGTCCTGAGATGTTTTGTATGAATGTCATTCAACTTTATGTGGGTCTATAGAATTCACCCACCTTCTAAGTAGCAGAAGGAGTTAATCTAAAATCTTTCAGGCCATATAAATGACATCGCTTGGTAGAGATTCCATGGATGGGAAGGCTTCACAGTTTCTCATCTTTCTTCAGCTGACTCGGTCCTATCTGGGGCAAAGGCAAAAGGGCAATGGGTCAGTCTAGGACTAGTTTTATAAGCCTTAGTATTTCTTCAAAAATGGATCAGGAAGGGAGATCAAAGGAATGAGATATCATTACCCTTTTATGTATTAGATCAGATGCAAGTCTCAGAATCCCCTGCCCAAGTATGACTCAGGAGAGACAGAAAGAAAAATTCTGCTTTCCCCATCTCCATCAGGAGTAGGCAGAGTTTACTGAATGTGAAAAGTGATAAGCAAACTGCATGCAGGCATTTGGTGTTTGTTAAGACTTCAGCACTAGAGATGCAGCACATGAGAGATAGTGCATTATTGTATAGAGACAGTGCATTACTGTATAGAGACAGTGCAGGAATTATACGAGTCAAACCATGAGCATAAGAATCTTTTTTCCATACTCAGGGGAAGAGATCCTACCAGATATCAAACAGCATGCTCATATCCAACATCTGTGCCTTCCATGTGGACCCAAATACACAATAGGAGGACCCACAGGAATCATTGGTCTTTTAGCCAATAAGCCTTCCTCAACTCATTTGGAGGCCAGAGGAACAGCACCCCCCCCCCACTAACCATGATACATTCACTGGGAAAAACAAAACCTTTTTCGAAATGAACTGGCCAAGCAAAGTCATGCTTCAGACATTTCAGCATGAGAAGGTCAATGCTAACACTTCCTAATCACCTCAAGGTTGATTGCCAGGAATGCACCTTCTCTACTGCTCTCATCGTCAGATGATGACTGATGCAGACTTAATCACATGCTAGAGACCTGGCAGCACACATACATACAGTAGAAAACCATCTGTAGGCTGGACTTCAAAATGTGAGAAACTGGTCAATGCCCAGCTACCCCATCTCATGCCTTTCCTTCTCCAGTACTGACAGTGTCAAACAAAGGACCCTTCTGCTTGTCTCTCTACAGGGCATAAGAGCCACTGACACTCTGGAAGTGATGAAGGCCACAGGCTTCAAATTCTCCTCCTGCAGGTGGATAGGTTTGTGTGCAACTTGTGATAGATTTTAGTGTCATTTAGTATTAGAGGCAGTAGAATTAGTGCCACTGAAGGTCTTTTGTTATTTGATGAGTACAGGAATGTGGAGTTTTGTGTAACTCGGGCATCAAACATGGGAACTTTCCAGTGATGCAGATTAGGATCAAGGCTGAAACTGCACAAGCGATGCAAAAGAACAGACCACTACAAGATTTGAGACTAGTCTCTCAGTCCAATGCAAGATGTGAGCTTGCAGGAAATGTTTGTATTTGCAAGTACGAACAACAGAGAACTCACTATATTGTGCCAAGCTAGGAATATCAGTGAAGGAAACTTCAATAATCTCCTACTGCACAAAGGCCTTAAAAAATTAGATCTGGTCAAGCTGAGACAGGACAACA
Source organism: Protopterus annectens (assembly GCF_019279795.1). Taxonomy (NCBI): domain Eukaryota; kingdom Metazoa; phylum Chordata; order Ceratodontiformes; family Protopteridae; genus Protopterus; species Protopterus annectens. The sequence goes on along the minus strand of NC_056744.1, from coordinate 1,356,817,245 downwards.
GACAAGGATCAGATGGGCTACTCCCAAAAGACCAACACGTTAGGCCACATTCCGGGCAGCCTCTCTAATGGAGGAATCTATAGGTCACCGGCCACTACAGAAATCCCAGAGGACTGAAGAACATCTATGTATGGGAACATAATGGAGACAATACTACGGGAGAGGCTGGTGGCATATCTGGAGGAAATATGTTCCAGGATATCAACATGGATGGGTTTATTGCCTAAAGGCCAACAATAAAGCTTTTATGGGACCTGACAATATCCCTGGCTGTGTTCTACATAAACTACAGAGTGAACTGGCACCACACCTGTGTGCCCTTTTCAATCACAGCCTCACCTCAGGCATTGTACCTACCGAATGGTGCACTGCTACAGTCATCCCTCTCCACAAAGGAGGAGCAACTACAGACCTTGGGAACCATCGCCCAATTACCCTTATCTGACATGCAAAGCTATGAAGCACATCATCATGGACCTATAAACAAGGATATAGGGAATCTCCAAACTCTGGATCCCATGCAGTCTGGTTTTGTGAAGGCTAGATCATGATCAACCCCTATATCACTAGGTGGGTTGCAAACTGGCTCACAGATGGAACCCACAGTGTGAAAACAGCTGACTCCAAGTCAGACTGCCGACCAGTCACGAGTGGAGTCCCACAGGGTTCGGTCCTGGTTCCTCTCCTGTTTGGTATCTACTTCTACGAAGTCCAGGCCAACACGAAGGGACTCTGGCTGACAAAGTTCACAGACTATTGCAAGTTGGGAGCTATTATTAGTGATGTTGACATCCTGCAGAAAAGCCTCACTGAGACCAACGACTGGTGTCAGAACCATGGCCTTAAACTAAATGCCAAAAAATGTGTCATCTCCTTTGGGAAAAACTCTGTTCCCATGAATTACCACATCGATGGCAGTCCACTGAACACAGGTGTTATAAGAGATTTGGGAACACAGGTTGACAGCAACCTCTCTTTTAACCACTACATTGCTACTGTGGTCAGAAAGTCCTTCTATGTGGCACATCTCATTACTAAGGGTTTTGCATCCAGGACGAAAGAGGTCATTGTTTCCCTCTACTCTTCCCTCATTAGGCCAGTCATCGAGTACAATGCCCCATCTGGCATGTACCTCACTAGATACCTGGAACAACTGGAGAGGCCACAAAAGTACTTCACAAAGATGATCCTAGGCCTTAACAGTTGTCTTACAAAGCCACGTCTGACCCAGCTCTGCTAGAAATGCTACATCTAAAGAAATCCCAATCCCTCCGCACCACATGCCCCAGAGACCTCAACCTCATTACCACAATATACAGAACATGCTGGAGGGATAGATTCATAATCCAGACTGACCATGCTATGGAACAGACTTCCCAAACATGTCAAACAGAGAGAAATCTTGAGTGAATGGAAAATAGGAAATTCACCCTGGGGATCACGCCAGTGGCTCTACTCGACAGAGGCACTGGGAACTAATGTCAGGTGGCACAATGTCAGGATAATCCTATAGGCTAGGCTTGTAAAGACTCCAGGGCCATTAGCCTAGTACACACCTATGAAACTATAAAGAATCTTGACAGCTAAGCCTGATTCACTTCTATGACATGGTTAGTATGGAACTGTAAAAAGGCAACTGTACTTTGACTCAGTATCCCAGCAAACCATAATTCCTGAGTGTGGGCAAAAATCTGTAAAGCTAAGTAGAAAAGTGGGTTGAAGGGAAGGCACTGAAAGTAGTAATGACAGGGACTCTCAGAACAGAAGGTTATCCATTGGCGTTTTACAAGGATCAGTGCAAGGACCAGTGATCTTCAAAATGAATAAAATATGAACTGAAAACTGGGTCAGTCTATTATTGGATGACATTAGCAATAGGAGTGGTGGATAAAAACAGAAGGCCAAAACAGGGCAGGGATCAGAAAAGGCTGAGAGACTAGACAGGAAAGCATCAGCAGGCATTTCTATAAATAAATACAGCATGCTGGACTTTGGGCAGAAGAACACATAAGAACAGCACAAGTCAGTTGAGGGAACTACTTTAGGATAATGACTAAGCAAAGGATCCGAGAATAATAATAAGAGTGCTGATAACCACCAGGCATAACGTGAGAAAGTGATGGCCACAGCCATTAAACACTGGCATTTGTCCTCAGAGGGGCAAACACCAGAGACAGATAGATTATTATACCACTCTAAAGGACTGTAGTGAGATATGAGCTGGAGTAATACAAGCAAATTTGAAACGCATAAACACATAAGGAATCTGCATCACTAAAAAGAGTTCAGAGGAAGGAAGAACCTAAGAAGAAAGATTGAGGTGATTTGATTATATTTACCAAAAATTTGGAGGGATGAACAGAAATGCTATCTGTAATTCAGATCATAAAAGCACACTGCGGAGAAGCAGAACTCAAAAAGGGTTAGGACAAGAAGAGCCACCAAATATAAGCAAAGGAAACGATTAGTTTTGATCTTAAAAAGTTATTAATTTACAGAAAAGGCAGAGAATACGTGAAATGAGCTGCCAGAACACATAATGGAATGCTGAACAATGCATTCATTTAAAAAGGGCATGGAGTGTTTACAGGGCGGAGCATAGCTCTCAATAGAATAAGGGACAAACCTAGAAATAGAGACAATAAGGGATACCTTTAAAATGTTATTACTATTTACTTTGAATACTGTCAGACTAAGACAGTGTGAATTAATCTACATTTTTTGATCTAAAAGAAGTCTACTCCTGTGATTATTGTTGTTAATAACCAACTATACTTCACCACCTTTTTTCACCATTCTTACAAGGGATCAAGAAGGACAGAGTTACTATATCACAGAAACTAAAGGATGCCCCTAAAAATCAGGGACAGTTGAGAGGTACGGGGGGGGGGGGCATGAAAGAGCTGCAAGATGCCAACTGTGTACAGTGACTAGACTAGAAAAATAAAAATGTCTCCCTCTACCAAGAATAATGTGATGTGGTGGAAAGTGCTCATATCTGTAGCTCTCTATGACTTTAGAGATCCACACATTCTTCACATTTTGTCACCTGAACAAACACTACATCTAACATATCTTCACAAGGTATAAAAAACTGCTTTTTGCATCCCATGCCTCCCAGGCTGCATGTGAGAAAGCCCTTCAGAGTTCCACAGCACTGTTACTGCTTCTGCAGTTTCTCTATTCTAGCTGGCCTTCTGTGCACAACCCTTATACCGTCTCTAGGAAAGTGACCATTAACTGAGCCTAAAGTGAGCATCTGAAATTCATTTTTGATTTTTATATGAAATACTACTGGAAAACTACCTTTAAACAACTGGTTCCACCTTTTAAAGTTTTACATCTGAACACTATGATTGCAATTTCTGCTTCTCTTTTTTAACACCTTTACTGAATTGTCATTTGTCATACAGGCAAATTTACATTTATATAAAAGGCATCAAACTGTATTAACAAGTTCACATTTACAAATATTATACTTCACATATATTGCTAAACATCATATAACCTAAGCAAGCAATGTTACATAAATTATTAAATTTCTGTCCTTTTTTTTTTAAACTAGAAACAAATTATCACTTATGACATAGGCAACTATATGTCTATAAAAATGAAAACAAACGACACAATCCTAGTTGCAAGCACTTTACATCACAAACCACACTGATGACAATCCCAGTTGTAAACATTATACATTACTTATAATCTAGCCAATCATGGTCAAACATTACACAGTTCATTCAAGTGCTGCGTTCTTTTAAATCTCATTCCTCCCCTGTATGTATTGTTCCCACAATTCCCATTTTTCCCTATGAAATTTACTCCTACCACTTTCTAAAGATCCGAGCTCCAGTTGTTTGATCTCTGTTGCTACATTCACTAAATTATAGTACAGTTGGTTTAGATTTTGATTTCTATTTTCTAGCAACTGCTTTTTTGGAAGCCACCATAAATAGACTCAGGAAGGCAAGGCCTTACTATGACTAGGGAATTCCAATTCTGTATCACAGCTCAGAAAAATAATTTCCCTAGTTACACCAATCTGCCCACCTAGCATCTCTGACAGAGTAGTTTGGAGGGAATCCTTAAAGTCTGCCAATTCATTGCACTCCCAGAAAAATTTCTTCTTCTTTTGGCTTTTCCCTTCCTTTTCCGATTAGGGGTCACCACAGCAGATCACCTGTCCACTCATGATTGGCAATGGAAGTGCCGAGTTGCCAGCCTGGTGCCCAACCTTCCACAGAAGGCACACACATGCATGCACTCATACCTAGGGCCAATTTAGAGAGTGTCCAATCCAATATGTTCCCAACTACCTTTTTCTTCCCAGTCACACCCCCAACATTTGCTGTCTACTTGAGGAAAAATTGTCTGTTGTCTACTTGGGGTATAAAAATATCAATATGTACATTTCCAAGCAAAAATCCTAAATGTTCTAGATTCTGTTGCATATTTGGGAGACATACATATTGTGAATTGCTTATCCAATCTCTCTCTTCCCAATCCTTTCTGTTGATTTCTATATTTATCAGGCAATATTTTATATGGTCTACTAATTATTCCTTTTTTAATGGCAATGTCTGTTCTAGATTTTACTAAAAACTCTACCAGTGCTGGCCTTTCACTTAGGACCCCCCTATTTTTTTTCTTTGCCTATATTCGGTTATCAATCCAATCAATCCACAAAAGGGAAGTTCTCCAATAAATTCCACACCATTCTTGCCTATTATCTTCATCCCTAATTGCAGTCATTCCTACTGACAGAATCTCCTTTCTCCATTCCTGCATTGGCTTAGTTCTTCTGCTACTTTACGAATATAATATTGTGTATGATTATTGTCATTCTCCTTAAAGGTCTGCATCCAAAATCCCAGTCTCTCCTTATTTCCTGAGCTTCCCCCATTTAATTATGATCTTTTTACATTTTGAATTGTTTAGTTTTTGGCTTGTGCTATGTATAGGAGCCTTAACTGTGTTGCTCTGAGACACCCCTTCAAAATCGGGTAATCCCAGTCACCCTGCTCTACTGGAAGAATCAGCTTATCCCACCTGACTTTTGCCACCCCCCCCCCCAATAAAATCCTTCAGCTCTTTATTAATTGCTATCCACAACTTCTCCTCTGGTTGACAAAATATGGGTGACCTACATATAAGACTAAATGAACTATATAATAGAGCTTCCATTTTCTCAGTTTTTGTATTATCTTTTGTTTAGTCTCTTCTCACATATCCTTATCTGCCACACTGCAATAATTTTTAATCCATACTCCTAAATACTTCATTTTATTATGTCACCATAAATATGGATATTGTTGAACCAATTGATGTGTGGGTACATAATTTAATGCTGTTGCCTTTGTTTTACCTTCATTAATTTTGTATGATGAAAAGATACGAAACGGTCTCAAAATGTTCCGCAACACTGTAATGTGTCCCTTTCTGGTTTTGTCAGGTACAAAATATCATCTGCAAACAGAGCCAGCTTTTCTTGACTGCCATACCAATTATATCCTTGAATTTCTGAGTATTTTATTTTCTTTGCCAATAGTTCTAAATATAAAGCAAATAAATGGGAAAGAGGACATGCCTACCTAGTTCCTCTGCTCAAGCAGAAATTATCAGAGAGAACCCTATCCACTTTAATTTTTGCCTCCAAACCCTCATATAGCCTCCTAATCAACCTTGTAATTTTATCAAGGAATGCAAATACTTGTATTAACCTGCTCATAAAATCCCAGCTTACTCTGTCAAATACTTGGTCTGCATCAAGACCCACCAACAACTGTGGTATCTTCTTACATTCTGCTTCCCTCTGGATCATCACTGTTCTGTTAATGATGTAAAATGTTTGCCTCCCCTCCACAAAACCACATTGATCCATGTATATCAATTTTGGCATCACTTTTGCCATTCTTTTAGTCCTTATAGACAAACACTTTATAATCATGGTTTAGTATTGAAATGGGCCTGTAAAATTCTGGATCTGATGGATCTTTACTCTCTTTAAGAATTACAGCTACCACTGCTTTCTTCCAAGATGTTGGTACTTCTCCTCCTCTTAAAATACTGTTAAAACCTTCCAGATCTTTTTTTCCCTCCTAGCTTCCAAACTTCCACAGGAATATAATCCACTCCTGGGGACTTTCATGTAGATTGGTTATATATCACCAATTTTATCTCAGCTCTTCCTATCCCAACTCTTAGTAACTGAGCCTCATCTACCTCTTAACCTTGCCATATTTACTTCCACAAACATTTCCATTTGTATCTTTTCTCAATTTCCATATTTCTCTGCTTTATACAGACTTACAAAATACTTCCAATACCTCTACAGGACCTCTTGTTACCTTTCTTGTTATAGGTTCCCTAGGCTTGGCAACAGCCTTTTCTACTTTCTGTTGCCCGAGTCATTGTGCTAAAAATTTTTGTGCTCTAGAGTTATTATCAAAAACAGTTGCTTAACAGCAACAGTTGCTTAACATCAATCAACTCATGCATATTTATCAAGGTAATCCCTTATTTTCTGTTTAGCATTCTCGGTTTGCTCCTCTTCTTGTTCTGTGAGATTTCCCCTATTATGCAATACTGACTCCCTCTAAATAATTATCGTTAAATCTTAATCGTATCTCCCCTTCTTTTATTTCCACCCTATTATAGACTCCTTTAATTTTATCCCATTCCTAGCTATGTTTTCAGAAGGCATTTCTATCTTCTCTAGTAGCTCCTAAATAATCTCCACTATCCATTCCTTAAATTCCTCTCTCTTCCACAGATAGGTGGAAAAGTGCCAGTGTCTTGTTTTTATTTCACTTCCTGTGTTTTTATTTTAGTTGTTCTAAATAACAGAAAGTAGAAAAGGCTGCCACCAAGCCTGGGGAACCTATAACAAGAAAGGTAACAAGAGATCCTGTAGAGGTATTAGAAATATTTTGTAAGTCTGTATAAAGCAGAGAATTATCTGAAATAGTTATTGGATGCATATCAAGACCTTCAATTAAATGCACACGCTCCTGTGAAATGTAAATTCTGTCTAGCCTAGCCCAGTTTTTCTGTCTTGGGGAACAATACGTAAATTCACTCCAAACTCCTATTACTGAATGAATATCGTCCTTGCCAAATATTTTCATAAATTTCTTCAAAAGTCTAGCCTCTTTTTTTACATTTTTCCTTCTGGACCCTCCAAACATCTTCATTGTTGCAAATCAAATTCTAGTCCCCATCTATAACTAATATTCTTTGCTGAAAAATGGATTATTTCACCCTGAATTTTCTTAAGATCCATTATAGTAGCTTTAGGTGCAACACAAATACATGCCAGTGCATTCCTTCTCCCTTGTCAGTAACCTTTTAGTACTACAAATCTACTATTATCATCTTTTTTATCCCCCTTCTATCACTACTGGAGCTCCACTTGCAATTAATACAAGCACTGTTCTTTTCCTTTGACCCAGGTATTCCTCGGAATAAGCATCCTGAAAATCCTTCTTTATCAAGTTCACATATTCAGTTCTTTCCAAGTGCGTCTCTTGTAGCATAGCTATTTGCACTCTACATTTTTAATATAGTTCACTACACTCTTTTGTATGTATCTGTGAGACCATTTACATTAAAGATAATACAGAAACTGTCACGGTTTTAAAAAGTTATTATCCTCCCTTTTACATGCAACAACCTTTTGTTGTGTCTAGTTCCAGTTTTTGTTTTACATGCATACACAGTTTGTCAGGCTGATCTTTTATACAATTATTTCTTGTCATATGCATTTGAGGGTATGTCACATCTTACAAACCTTTTTGTTTTACTGAAAGCCCACAAACAAACAAAAAAAGGCACACACAAACACAACCTCCCCCACACACACAAACCCAACACCCCCAAAATCTATTAACTTAATGCTAACACACAAAACTATGTACATTTGCCCTTCTAATAGGAACAAATATCACAAACTGACACACACACACACACGTGCGCGCGCAAACACGCACACTTGCTTTAACCTACAAGAAAGGTTATCCTTACTAAGACGCATGGTGCAGCCTGTGTTACTACTAAGTGCTGTCTGGTTTTGTCATATAGCCATCACAGCTGGGAAACATCTGAATGTTTTCAGAGAACATGGTCTCCTAACCAAATTATTTTTTTTTCTTGCCAGTCTCTCTCCACCAGACTGTAGCCAATTTCTCTATCAGATTGTCTCCATGGATATATGAGCACTAGATGCAGAATTGCTACTAAGCATACATTTATTTGCTAGAAAAAAAGCCTTATAACATTCAATATTCTTTTTCATTTACTTGCTTTCTCTTAAAACATGTTACTATATCAAGCTGCGGGCCTTAATCCTGTAATTCCCCCATGGAAGAGAGGAAAAAACACATTTATTTTTCTTTTGTCCTACTCTTTTAACCAGCCTTTTCTTCCTTTTTTTTTTTTTTTTTTTACACTGCAGTGTCTACATTTCTTGAAACTTGAACAAGGAGAAAGAGAGAAGGGAGAAAAAAAAAACAGGAGCACCTGTTTATAACTGTATCCCCATTACACTTAAAATAACTGAGAAAAGTTTACTTTATAGCATGCGAAGAAAATCATACACCACAAAAATAGTACTATTAAGTAAAAAATTGTTTTACTTACAGTTAACTTTCTTCCTCCTCTTCCCCTCCCTTAAGTATTTTTCCGAATATTACTGACATGAATTAGGGCATATGCTTTAGTCACCCGCATGTCCAACAAATTCCAAAAAAAGTCCAATATTTCCAGCTTTTCTTGTTCGGTCATATTTCAAAAATATTAACTATTACTTTGCAATCCTACGTTTGTCAATTTCCAAGTTACTGGATTTATTCTTGTTCATCTCCATCTCCCATATCCTGTCTCTGCTACACCTCCAACACACTCTTGATTCTTCTAGTCAACTCTTATGCTCCCTTCCTTCGCTCTCCATTATTTTCCAATGAAACATGAGAAAAGGTTTCACTTGTACAGTCTCTCTGTGGTCTTTATTACTAGAAAAAGAAGCAGAATCTCCTTCTGTTTCAAACTTACTTTTTGTTGGATAAACTTTTGTATTTCCTCCTTGGCACGTACTTTATCAAAAAATATTGCCCCTCCAGGAAGAAAATTTTGAAGATACCTGGCTGCAGCACTTTGAATCTCATGCCTGCTTCTCAACATTCCCTTAATTTACTCCTCTTCTGCCTGGTGTACAATGAGTAATCATTCTCCACAAATACTCTCCTGTCTCCCATTTTTAGTACCTTGTCCTTCTCCCATAGGTTTGCCAGAATCACTTCCTTCTGCTGGTAAGAAAGATCTAGGTTGCTATCTCATAGGCAGGTTTGGAGCATACACACAATATCTGCTTTCATCTAACAACTTCTGTGGAATACCAGTCCAGTTGCTTATTTGTGCTTTCAAAAAATTAATGTAGTCTGTTCATTCCAGCTTCTATGGTACAGCTGAAAATCTCAGCTTTTCTCTATGTGCTCTGTCCTTTAATTTTATTAGTTTTTGAAACATCTCTTCTTGAGCAGTCTCATATTCAGCCAGATTTTTCTTCATTTCGAGCTCTGATTTTTTGCAGTTTTATCACCTCATCTGAATATCTGTTTAAAGCTTCTTTCATTTTTTCCAGTCTTTGTTTCAATTGATATACTCCATCAGTGTCTTATATTTTCTGCTAGGTTACTGGAAGTCATATCTGGAGGTTGCACTACCTTTTGCTGAAAAGCTGCAGAACCTTTCCCAGTAAGTGTTTTTCCGCACCTTTTGTAACGGATTTTCTTTCAGTTCCTCTGTATTTCTTTCTTCCTGGCATCTAGGCAGTGCACTTACAAGCTAGTTACTGAAACTTACCCAAAAACACAAACGTCTACTGACCTTCTCTGCTGAGTTTCTGTTTTCACACTGGGAGAGCTACAATTAAGCTGTTCTTCAATGTGCAGTCATCTTGGAAGTCCGCAATTTCTGCTTTTGCAAGACATTAAGGTGAGCCGATATTACTGCTGGGAGGCTTCACTGTTACTTAGCAACTGCTGCTGCTTCTCTAGTCACTAGATTACCCTGGGAATAATATATCCTAGGTGCATTATTATTATTATTATTATTATTCTACTGTTGTTATTTTCTTTTTAAACTCAGAAGTCATTGCTGTCTACTGACCATGCCTACCTTCTGTTATATCACTCTTATCTATTTGCTATATAGTATTCAGTATGATTGCAGGTGTTGTCATTGTTCACAACCTGAAATGTTCTCCTCAAGATCCCTAATACTATTATTTATTAGACGAAAGAAAAATGGCTGACATGTCAGGATCCATGTACCTGCATACTGTAAAACCACAGCTTAGCCACTGAATGACTACACCATCAGTCATGCTGTGTAGGTTATCTGCATGTGCATTGTGCACCATCTGCTTCATGGTGCACATTGACAGACTACTTCATCAGTATTGTGCAGTTCCCCATTAAATGGGCAACTAGCTCTTTTCCTGCATTTTTTTCAGTGTAACCATCCTAGCTTAAATTCTGATGCATGGGTATAGTTTTCCTTGTTTCTCTTCTCTTTCATACATAACAATGTAGTTATGCATTAATATAAATATCAACAACACTACTATAAAAAAAATGTTGATGCACCAGCATTAAACCCATTTGTTTCTGAAGTAAAATACTAGTCAGCGGAGCACTTACTAAATTTAACAATAAAGCTGGTGTCCTTATCCAAGAACCACCTGTGCCCTCTAAGCAGACATCAGACAGAATATTTTACTCGGAGATCATCAGCCTAATAAATGAACTATCATCACAAAAACAGATTTTAAGAAATGCATAAACTTTTATGTCATTCCTAATTAGAAATTAAGCTGCAGTAGATGTGGTTTCAAAACAAACAAATAAGTAAATGAAATTCAAGAATAATTTTAGTGCAACAGACACGAGTTGTATCATTTCATTTTCTACTAGGTCATGTTACTGACTACATGAGGCAGTTTATCCTGGAGAATACAGCTTCCAGCAGCAGTTCAAAATACCGATTGAGTTTTAATCTTATAAGCTCTCCCAGAAAGTTTCACTGCATCCACTGGTGGTGATGAGCAAATAGGCACTCCAAAATTTTAAATAAGTTAAATGATAAACTGAATTACGACAAAATATATATTCATAAAAAAAAGCTATATTTGGCAAAGATAAATCAAACAATTACTTTATCATACCTGGATTAATAATAGATTTCATTTCCTTCCAAACACTGTACTGTAGAGGGCCTCGAAACACCCCCAATCTCTGGTTAGTGGACAAAGCTTTGCCTTTGGAATCAGCATTCTCTAGCATTTCTTTATGGCTCCTTTGTATAAAAACAGTATTTTATTTAGAATTGATCTCGGAGTAAATATCATGTGTCAGAAATTAGTCATAGTCAAAGATATATACCTACTCTTTAATAAGGTTTCTTGCAACCTGTGTGAGGAAAAAAAAATGGAGAACTATTTCAGGAACACAGATGAAAAAAAAAACACAAGTTGTAAAATATAGTTCTTAACTGTTCTTCAGCCACAACTGAACAGAAAATATTTGTACCGTTTTTATTTTTACACCGTGTGCCACATTTATAATAGAAAATGTGCACTCCACAGTGTTTATATAAGATAACAACACATGTTATGTGCATAAGGTATTGAAGTTTTGCTTCATGACTGACAACATGCCAGAATTTGGTGTATACAGTTTTGCAGTATTATTCATTAACTGGAAAATGGTACAACCTCTTTATATAATGCAGCTTCCTGACTCTGGATTTCTGAGGAACACTTAATATTATTATGAGGAGAATTTTTAACTTCATTGCTGAAGATGCAAGTGTTGACCTTGACATATCACTAGAAAAATTGAAATGTAATGCAGATGTCATAAGCAGTAGCTTGGTAGGGGATAATGGAAATTAGACACATATACATCACTGCACTGTAAGTGGGATGGCAACAGTCCTCCAGTGTGCACACATATGAGCACACACAAGCGCGCGCGCGCACACACACACACACGCACACACACACACGCACACACACACATGAGTAATTCAGACAGCATCACATACACTGATGAGTAATTCAGACAGCACCATCCATGTACAAGAGAAAGGAGATGGTTTGACCAGCTTGAGGTGAGGGGATGGGGAATGAGGTTGCAGGTATCACCTGTCATGCTAGATGAGACCTGGTCAAAGACTGAAGTCCCTAACAGCAGGGCCATCACAGAAATCTGTCTCAAGCACAATTTGCCTCTTCTAGTCTACCATCAATCTTTCCACAAAAATACAATTTTATTGAGAGTCATAGGCCTGGAAAGAAAACAGGGACAGGGAGAGGTGCGTCTGTTCTCATTAACAGAAGAGTACTTTACAGCTCATAAACATATTGCTAGATAAACACACCATGAACCAAACTGAGTATCATATAAATGTATCACAAGTCTCCATCTAAAAATCAATATACTCTACTATTACATCGCCCTCAAGTATCTAGTGACACTGTAGAAGACACCCTGCATTCAATCTTTGCTAAGACCAAAGGTCATAAAGTACAGTTTTGTACCTACCATAAATGTAGATGTCCGATAGGTATGCATCTGCAGTCCTTACATATGGGTTGTCCTGCCTCAGGCAGCCCTTCGGTCGGCCGGATTCCAAAGTCTGGGTCCGGCATTGGCTGATGTCGCCCTTTTCCCCGACGTCAGAGCGCCTGGGGTATAAAAACGTCAGCCGACGCCATCTTCTTCAGTTTTTCTTGCCCCAGATGCCAGGTGCCCTCCAAGGAAGGCTAAATTTGGAGAGATGAAAAAATTCCAAATATGCACAGCAATAAAAAACAAATACACCATAAAAGATAACCCCAGCTAGCTAAAATGAGGGATAGGTACCCAAGGAATACCACAGAGGGGTAGGAGGGAGGAAAAACCTGACTGCAGATGCATACCTATCGGACATCTACATTTATGGTAGGTACAAAACTGTACTATGTCCTTCAAGGATGCATCTGCAGTCCTTACATATGGGTAGAGTACCATAGCCAAGCTGGGGGTGGTAGGACCTAAGAAAAGGATGGTGTAGCTAACATGCCCTGCAGGTCTGCAGTAGCAAAGCCTGCTCTGGATCTGGAATATAAAGGCAAGTTGTAATGTTTGGAAAATGTATGCACAGAGCTCCATGTAGCAGCTTCTAAAATGTCCTTTGTAGCCACCCCTCTTAAGAAGGCTGTGGAGGTGGCTGTTGCTCTGGTGGAATGAGGCCTGATGTTAGCTGGCCCTGATGTTAGCTGGCACAGCTTTTCCATGAAAAGAGTAACAGAATCGAATGCAATTTCCTATCCATTTTGAAATTGTCTGTTTGGAAATTGGTTTTCCTTGTACACCAGCAGCATATGCTACAAAGAGTTGGTCAGATTTTCTGTAAGTCTTAGTTCTGTCCAAGTAGTAGCGCAACTGTCTGTGAATGTCCAGGGTATGCAGAAGTTTCTCTCCTTTATTTTGTGGATTTGGAAAGAAGGTAGGCAGGTGGATAGCTTGGTTCAGTGAGACCCTGGATACCACCTTTGGCATGAATGAAGGATTGGTTCTCAAAGAGACTCTGTCCTGATGGAAAATGAGAAATGGTTGTACTGCCATGAGGGCATGTAACTCAGATACTCTTCTTGCTGAGGTTATGGCCAGAAGGAAGGCAGTCTTCCAAGACAGGAATTGTAGTTCTGAAGATGCTGCTGGTTCAAAGGGGGTAGAGTTAATTTTTCCAACATGAAGTTAAGGTCCCATGTAGGCACTGGTGGTTTCCTTGGAGGGTTGATGTTTTTTATCCCTCTTAGAAACTGCCTTAGCAGAGGATGAGAAAATACAGGTGGATCAGTGTTGTACTCTGCTGAAATTGCTGAAGCATGAATTTTTATGGAAGAATAAGAAAGGCCATTATGGAGCATTTCAGCTAAGTATTCAAGGATATGTGTAATGCTCATCACTGTCGGATCTTGTCCCTTTGTGGTGCTCCAGGTTCGAAATCTTTTCCATTTTGCTGAATATGCCTTTCTTGTGGAAGGCCGCCGAGCTTCCATGATGATATCCTTTACCCTCTTGGATAGTTTATCCTGGCAAGGAGTCAAGGTATTTTCCAGGCTGTCAGCTGCAAGGTTTTTAGGCTGGAGTGCAGAGTTTTGTAATTGTGCTGTGTCAGAAGAAGTGGCCATTGTGGTAGAGGCCACGGTTCCGTGAGTGACATGCTTTTTAACAGTGGGTACCAGTGTTGTCTTGGCCGGTCCGGAGCTATCAGAATCACTTTTGGTTGCTCTGTCCTGATCTTCAGTAAGACCTTGGTCATTAATGGTAGAGGTGGGAATGCATATACTGTTAGAGCATTCTAGCTGAAGGAGAGGGCGTCCACTTTCCATGCTTGAGGATGGTATGTCCTTGTGCAGAATTTCTTCAGTTGATGGTTGTGGTGGGAGGCAAAAAGATCTATGTCCGGCCTTCCCCATGATTGTGCTATCTGAAGAAAGATGTCTGGGTGCAACATCCATTCGTGTGGATCCATGATGTTTCTGCTTAGGCTGTCTGCCAGTACATTGTCCTTTCCTGGTACGAACTGGGATTGCAACTCTATATTGAGTTTTAGGGAAAGTTCCCAAAGATTCATTGCCAGCATGCAAAGAGGGTAGGAATGGGTACCTCCTTGCTTGTTTATGTACCACATAACTGTGGTATTGTCTGTCTTTATCAGCAGGTGACCTTGTTGCAGGAAGTGTTCGAAGGCCTCAATTGAATGCATCACTGCCAGCATTTCTTTTTGGTTGATGTGCAGGCGCAATTCTTTTTGTGTCCATTGCCCTTGAATGCATCTGCCCTCCATGTGCGCTTCCCATCCATGGTCTGAGGCGTCCAGTGTAATGGTTTGGCTGATATGTGGCTTGCTGAAAGGCAGACCCTTGTTTGACTGGCTTGCTTGTGCCCACCAGAGAAATTCCTTTTGAAGGCATGGAATAAGGGGGATCAAAGCTTCTAGGCTGTGACTGTGTTGAGACCATAGACTCCTTAGGTACCATTGTAGTTTCCTCATATGCAGCCTTGCTTGTGGGATCAGAAGGATGCAAGATGCCATGAAACCCAGGGCCTGCAGGATTTTCCTTGCTGTCAGCTGGGTTTGTGTTGTCAGTTTTCTGAAATAATCCGGTAATTGTTCTTGTTTTTCTTCTGTGAGAAAAGCCATTTGGGTGTTTGTATCCAGCTTTGCACCCAGGAAAATTATTCGTTGGGATGGAACAAGTCTTGATTTCTGAATGTTGACTGTGTATCCCAAGGCCTGTAGTAGGCGGATGGCATAGTTCAAGTGTTTTACCAATGTTTGTTGGCTGTCCACGTGTATAAGGCAGTCGTCCAGGTATGGGTATATTTGAATCCCCTGAAGTCTGCAATGTGCAATTACTGATGCCAGGCATTTCGTGAATACTCTGGGCGCAGTAGATAAGCCAAAGGGCAATGCTGAGAATTGATAATGCTCTGAACCTGCAAGAAATCTGAGGTGTCTTCTGCAACTTTGTCTGATAGGGACATGCAGGTATGCCTCCTTGAGGTCTAGTGTTACCAGCCAGGACCCCTTGCCCAGCATGGGAAGGAGTTGCTGTAAGGTCAGCATTTTGAATTTTGGCACGATGAGATAAGTATTCAGTGCGGACAAGTCCAGAATAGGCCTCCATTGCTTTTCTTTTCTTGGAACAAGGAATAGTCTGGAATAAAATTCTTGGCCTTGTTCTGTGAAAGGAACCTTTTCTATTGCCTTCATTTTTAGTAGGTTGGAAATTTGCTTGAATGCCTCTGCCCTTTGATTTGGTGGCAGGTTTGGCATGCCTTCTCTTTTTGGTAATGTATGAAAATGGAATCTGTATCCTTGGTCTATTATTTGCAGTATCCATGTGTCCTTTGTAATACTGTGCCAATTTTCTGAGAATAAAGATAGCTTTCCACCCAAAGGTGCTTCCAATTGAGCCCTGGTTGGCGGAGTCAAAGTCAAGTCATTGAGATTGTCCTTGTGCAGTAGTTGTAGGTCCTGCATTACCTCTCTGGTTAGGAGTCTGCCATTGACGTCCTCTGTAGGAGCCTCGAGCTTGCCCTCTACCTCTGGCACATCTGTTTTTGCCTCTTTGAAATCTGTCTGTGTCTGGAAAGGACCAATTCTTAGAAGGCCAATTTCTGCTGAATCTTGGTGGTTGGACCTGGAGAAAATCTTTGACTGTTTGTACTGATTTAGCCTTTTCCTCAAATTTCTTTAAGACCTCTTGAGCCGTGGAACCAAATAACTTTTGTTTTTCCAGAGGTGCATCCAGAAGCTTTGCTTTAACATGATCTGGCAGTGTTTGTTCCTTCAGCCAAGCATGTCTACGTATGACTGCACCTGTCATTGCTGACCTACATGAAGCTTCCAATGCATCATAACCACACTGTAAGAAATGGTTGCTAACCTGCTGGGAGTTATGCACCAGATCCTGAAGCGCCTTGCGATCTAGGGGTTCAGGTGAGGTTAGTTTTTTATGCAATTCATCTAACAGATACTCTTGATACTGTATCATATGGAATTGACAATTTAATGCTCTCATAGAAAGTGTGGAAGAAGTATACACTTTTTTACCCCATCTCTCTAAAGCCCTGGATTCCCTTTCAGAAGGAAGTGGATTCTTAGTAGTGGTGGTTTTAACCCCTTTATGGCCCTGTGAAATAGTTTCTGGGTCAGCAGAGTGGCCCTTGTAAAGGTATAGGTGAGAGTCCGGGACCCTGTAGTACCTGTCAGGTTTGACCGGAGCCTGAGGAAGGGAGTCACGGGAAATACTAGACTCAGAGTACACATCTTATATAACAATCAAAACAGGAGGAATAGCCAAAGGTCTATGCCGAGGTAAATGCAATAAAGTCCTTATCCTCTTCCTGGAATCAGAGAATTCCTGGCCTTGCCATTTGAAATGCTCTCTCATGGAGTGAAGGGTCTCCCCAAAGGAAAACTCTTCAGGGGGGGAAGCAGAGGGAATAGATTCCTCTGCATCAGAATCCTCGAAGGCCGGAAGGGCCTCCTCCTGGTAGTCTGAATGGGCAGAGTCATCTGAGGCCTCATCAGAGGACTGGAGATCTGTCTGCTCAACCCTGGGCCTTTTGCCTGGAGGTGGTTGAGAGCCCCTGTCTGGATGTGGCTGAGAGCCCCTGATTAAGGAAATAAGGTCTTCAGCCAAACTTAAAATTTGGCTGTTTAGCAGCTTTAGCACGTGTAAAGGCCTTAATGGACATGGATACAGGAGGCCTGGCTGCCCCACGTGCTGGAGTAGTTTTATCAACAGAAATGGTGTCGGATATTTCCTGAGCACTGGTTTCAGAAGGAAATTCTATGACCGACTCAGTGGTGGCCTCCGGTACCGAAGTTACCAGTTGTGCGGTGTCGTCGGTCAGAAGCAGTAGAGATTCGGCTTCAGCAGAGACCGAGACACTCGCGGTAGGCCTAGGCATGGAGTCGGCCGAAACCGCGGACCGCGTGTGTCGGTCCTTATCCTTCCCTTTTTTTGGGTAAATGAGCTGTCGGAAGCTCCGACGGCATGATAAGACAATTTTTCCCCAAAATATTCCTCTGCAAACTCTGCCCAACGCCTAAGAGTGCGTTTATTGAAGGAAGCACAGGCTGTACAGGCCGAGACGTCGTGGTCTGGGTCTAGGCAGGGTAAGCAGTAAGAGTGGAAATCCTTATGAGGTATTTGTTTCCCACAAATTAAACAATTATTAACTTTAACCGTTTGATCTGACATCGGCTGAGGCAAGAAAGAGTCCCCAATGGGGTACTTAGCTTTTTTGAAGACTTTGGTAGCTGAAATCACAGGAGCTGTCCGACCGGCATTTGCGAACTGCTTCTGCTTCGGGCGCCGCGCGGCAAGAAAGACTGAAGAAGATGGGGTCGGTTGACGTTTTTATACCCCAGGCGTTCTGACGTCAGGGAAAAGGGCGACATCAGCCTACGCCAGACCCAGACTTTGGAATCCGGCCGACCGAAGGGCTGCCTGAGGCAGGACAACCCATATGTAAGGACTGCAGATGCATCCTTGAAGGACATCACTACTGTGTTAAGAGATTTTAATATTCAGTGGTATAATAAGTCGCATTCAGCCCATTACCCATGTCTCCTACGTACAGTTCGCAACAGTCTATTACCTTACCAACCCATGTTAGGACACCACATAATTCCTGAATGGATACTAACCAATTTGCCTAGTAGGAAGACACCCCAGTCATGCAGCAGCCCATTATAGGTGACTATTACTCAGTTATCACAAGTTATAAGCAAAGAACTCTAACCCACCAAGAACATTTTTTTTTTAAATATTTGAAAACAAGGAACTAACTTTTCCTACAATCTGATGAAAGCCTACACACAAACAAAATCTATTTTCCACAAAACCGTATCTATAAGGCATCACTAATCTACATGGCTTACATGTCATAACTTAATTAAAAACACAGACTGGTCAAATTTAAGACATCAGGAAACAATACTCAGCTAAGGTCTCTTTCATGAAGGAAAGCAACTAAACTCTTTTAGGACCAAAGAAAAAAACTTTTGGAGGGAAATCAATAATCCCTATAAAACTCGTATTTGTTTTAAAGAATGATGAATTATCGATTTCTGCTACACATGAAGTGCCTTCTCCAAATTGTTAGCCAACTTTTATTATTTATTTACATTTGCTAACCAGGTAGTGTCCGGCTGGGCAAGAAGCCCTTTTTCAGCGGAGACCCAGGGAGAAACTCTCCTGAACAGTGCAATCAGTTAACATTTACAAAAAAATTAACTAAAACAGATGATAAAAAACATTTTTACATATGGGAGAAATAGTCAAGACACATTAATACCAAAATAGAAATATACAAGTTCCAGCAGAGAAAGAGCTGTGTCCGTCAGGAAAAAGGAAAACAGCAAGGGTTTACAGCATTAGTCGCTTAAGAGAGAAAAAAATGGTACAAGAGAAAGGAGGATGTGAAATACTAGGAAAGAGCCAACAAGTCAGGAGCATAACAGGGGCAGAGTCATTTGCTATTCAGATAAACTCTTAGGCATTTTTTAAATGAGGATAAGTTGGGGTTGTTTTAGATGTGCTGAGGAAGAGCATTCCAGACCTTAGTTATTTTATGGGAGTAATGGAAGTCACCATGACAGTTATGAGACTGGGTAACTAAGCATTAGTCTGTGATCTACAGTTTGGTTGAACCAGGGCTGAGTGTGCAGGGCAATTGCTGGGATAATGTATTATTTTGTGGGCAAAAGTAAGTTGGTTTAGTTTTAATAGGTTTAGTAATTCCAACCAGTTGAAAAAAAAAAGCTTTACATTGCAGGAGACAAACAAATTAATAAAGCACACCCATTCATATAACTGAAGGGTACCCATTGAAATTCAAAGGACAGTCATTGTCATCCTCAGAACAGCTGACGTACAACTGTGAATATGTATGGGGCAATATACTTTAGGACAAGGTTGTGGTGTCTCTCAGAAATCCCTTCTGCTCCATGGTACCTAGTTATCAAAGTTAGTGGATATATTTAGCAGGGTGTGGAGGCGCATCTTTCCATACTAGTGAGGTGCAAGGAGGAGAAGCCCCCACTTGCAAAAAAACATTTAAAAAAAAAAAGAGTGACAATAAGTTTTAGAATTCACTGTTTATTTGGATCTGAAACACAGTTTAGGTTTTGATGCGTCTTATTATTCACAGTTTTAGACCTCTCACTTTTGGTTTAGAGCTAGGACTGGCCAGGTATTGATGGACTTTGTCCAAAATTTATGAAATTATTTAACACTTTTACCAACACCATCATTATCACCCCCCTTTAAAAGTTATTAACAATAGAATTCAAATATTTCTGGAAAACACCTGTTATATTCTACATAACTATACCACATGTATGCAACACCAAATCTAACCAGAGAAAGTAATTTTGTTCCACTTAATGGACATGTTGATTGCCATAATCTTCTTCAACATTCCAAAAGTTTTAGAAAAGGGCATAGTACCCCCACCAGTTTTTTCCCTATTCAGAACTACCTCAAGTATGGAGGAAGGAATAGCCACCGGATCAAAAGCGTACCCACTGGATCAATATATTTGTAGACCTCAATAAGACATCCAACTTTATATTCCACCAGCTTTTAATAAGGGAGCTTAAAGACAACAAAAGGAATACAACAGGCTTAGAATGATTCTCTGGCTACCAAAAATGGTCATAGTTACAAAGATCACACCAGTCACCTCCTTTAAATTTCTCAAAGAGATTCCACAAAGGTCCTTTGTTATAAACCACTTTTATTAACACATGGAAAACACCACATGTAATGAGATGATTACTAAATACCACATGTAATGAGATGATCACTACACTGGATGTATGTCTGGGATTACTAAATACCACATGTAATGAGATGATCACTACACTGGATGTATGCCTGGGATTACTAAATACCACATGTAATGAGATGATCACTACACTGGATGTATGCCTGGGATTACTAAATCTAACATCCAAAATGATCTCCTCATACTCCTCTCCTGGCTTGAGGCTAAGCAGATCACACTTAGCATCAGGAAATCTAAAGTCATGCTATTTGTTACCTTGGCAGGACCTCCCAGGTGGAACATGAGTGGTGCATTGGTATTCTGAGAGTGCAGCTCTAAGTATCTTAGTATAGTACTTAACACAGCTATCTCTTTTAATAATTAAGCTGACATGTATCAAAAGAAAATTTACTTTATACTAAAAGAATGCTAGGTTTTAAAATATCTAACAAACATTTTAGTTGGAAAATGTGTTCTCTTACAAATAAAGGAGGATGGATTTCTCTCTCGATACAACCAAATGCTAACAAAACTATATTACAGGCATTCTTTAACACAAACTGCCATTGGTTCTCATTCCCAAAAAGGAGCATTGTCACTCTGACTGCGGCAGAGTGTTCCTCCATTAATTATAGGATGCCTTCATCCTTGAAATTCTCATCTATAAATTTCTAGACCTTAACAACTATCCATCATTAAAACCCATGCTATTATTTTCAATCAAGAATTCTCCAAATATATATATATATATATATATATATATATATATATATATATATATATATATATATATTTAGGTTTACTATCAGGCAAATCTGCAATACAAATTGTGGCCTGCTACAGATCACCCTCCATTTGTGGCCTGCTACAGATCACCCTCCATGACCCAGGACCACCACTCCGCCTTTCTGGAGACACTGGAAAACATGAAGGTCCTACCGAACACCCTGATACTGGGCGATTTCAATTACCCTACTGTTAACTGGGAAAACTACTCAAGTACAATCTCCCAGGTCCAGTGCTTCCTGGAATTTATCAACTCAAATGCCCTGGATCCGCTGGTAAACTCCCCAACCAGAAGTGAAAACATATTGGGCCTGGTCATCACCAACCTGGGCGACATGTGTACCACACCGGAGGTCAACTCGTCGCTGATTAGATCAGATCATAAACTAATCAATCTGGAGGTCCACACCACCACCTCCAACTAAGGAAACCACAGTGAAAAAATTTTCTATAGCAAACTTCACCTTACTTAAGACAAGAGGTGGTAAGTTTCACAGCCCCCATGCTAAAGGATAACAGTGTCCAAGATGCAGGAACCTTTACAAATGCACTCTATGAGCACCTACAAAGATGCATGGCTCGTGCCATCCCTAGCAAAACCAAGACTCACTCCCCTAAGAGAAGGAAACCAGTCTGGTAGACCCCTGCCATAAACAGGCTATACAATAGGAGGAGGAAACTCGTTCAGAAAAAAAGCAAATCAAGAAGGAAAGACATCCCTGATCAGTATCAGTAAGAAACTAGAGGTCCCTCATAAAATCCTCCAAGGCTAACTTCAAAAGAAAAATAGCCAAGGATTCGAAAGATAACCACAAAGCCTTCTTTAGCTATATCAAGAATCTAAGGGGCAACTCACAGATATGCTCTGAGCTAGTGCAAAATAGCACAAAATATACTGAAACCACTGATATTGCCGACATCCTGGCAGATTCAGTGCAAACTTCACCTCCCCTCTCACCCCCAAAAGGGCCACAACAAGTGTAGTGTCCCAGAAATCACAGGTGAAAACAGCCCTTTCAAAAGCCAAAAGCACAGCGTCAATGGGGCCAGATGGTGTCCCAGGCTGCGTCTTGCACGAGCTACAGAACGAACTAATACCCCACCTAAACACACTGTTCAACCTCAGCCTCTCCACAGGCTACGTGCCCATAGAATGGCGCACAGCAATGGTTATTCCGCTCCACAAAGTAGGGGCCACAACTGACCCTGGTAACTATCGCCCTATAAGCCTGACTAGCCTGGTTTGCAAGGCTATGAAGTGCATCATCATGGAACTCATTAACAAAGACATTGGGAATCTCCAAACACTTGACCTGACCCAGTTCGGCTTTGTTAAGGACAGATCATGCCTACTAAACCTAGCTGACTTCCTCGAGAAAGTCACCAAGGCCATAGATGAGGGGAAGGTAGTTCACACAGCCTACCTTGACCTCGCCAAAGCTTTTGATACCATTCCCCACTTGGGAATTATAGAAAAAAACTCACCAGCCTGAACATAAACCCCTATGTCACGAGATGGGTTGCCAACTGGCTTACAGACAGAATTCACACGGTAAGAATAGCGACCTTCAGGTCTGACTCTAAACCAGTCACAAGTGGTGTCCCACATGGCTCGGTCCTGGGACCCCTACTGTTCAGCATATACTTTTCAGAAGTACAGGCAAACACAGGAGGACTATGGCTAACCAAGTTCGCCGATGACTGCAAACTGGGAGTCATAACTGACTCTCCAGCCGACACGGACATTCTCCAAAAGGACCTTACTGAGATGGACACCTGGTTTCAAAGACACAGTCTCAAGCTAAATGCCAAAAAATGCATAGTCATAGGTTGGTACTAGGCTATCAGCCCTAGAGCCTATGCAAGCCTAGCCATAACAAATTCCCTGAATATTTCTTCCCACAATATTTACTTCTCTGGACCCCTGTCTAGCAGGGCGACTGACATGATCCCCGGGGTGAATTTTCTATCTCCCATCCAATCAAGGTTCCTTTTGGAGAGGGCCAAGGAGGCGCTCTGCTTGACATGTATGGGCAAGTCTATTCCAAAGTATGGGGAGTCTCTGGGTCAGGAACCTATCCCTCCAGCATGTTTTTTTCATTGTTATGACAAGGTTTAGATCCCTGGAGCATGTGGCTCTGAGGGATTGGGATTTCTTTAAGTGGAGCATGTCCAACAGCTCAGGGCTTGACATGGCCTTGTATGTTAAGCAGAGATTGCCTCTGCATAGACGATATGCCACAGAGTATAGCTGGAGTTTATTTTAGACGGTCAGCATATGGCATCTGCTTTAGGCCTGTGATTCTTTTAGTGAGCTATTTCTGTGGCCTTTCCAGCTGTTGCAGAGGTCTAGTGAGGTACATACCAAATGAGGCATTATACTCTATAATGGGTCTAATGAGGGATGAGTACAGTGGGACAATGACCTCCTTTTTTCTGGATGAAAAGCCCTTAGTGATGAGGTGTGCACATAGGATTTCCTGACTGTTGTGGCTATGTGGTTATCGAAAGTGAGACCACTGTCCACCTGTGTCCTTAAGTCTCTCATCACACTTTCGATGTTTAGTGTCCTGCCACCTATGTGGTAATTCATGGGTACATGTTTTTATCCAAAGGGGATAACTATACATTTCTTGGCATTCAGCTTGTGCCCATGGCTCTGGCACCAGGCATCTGTTTCTGTAAGACCCTTTTGTAGAATATCCACATCATTTGGGGATTCAATAATGGCTCCCAGTTTGCAGTCATCTGCGAACTTTGTTAGCCAGAGTCCCTTAGTGTTGGCCTGTACTTCAGAGAAGTAGATGCCAAACAAGAGTGGTCCCAGGACTGAACCCTGAGGTACTCCACTTGTCATTTGTCTGGAGCTGGATTTGGAGTCCGCTACTTTTACAGTCTGGGTTCTGCCAGTAAGCGAGCGACGTAGGGATTTATGCCCAGCTTAGTAAGTTTATCTATGATTCCAAAACGGGGGATGGTGTTGATGGCCTTGGTGAGGTCCAGATAGGCTGTGTGGACCGCCTTACCCTCATCCACAGCTCTGGAGACTGATTCAAAGAAGTCAATCAGATTCAGGAGACAAGATTGGCCCTTCACAAACCCAAACTGGGTGGGGTCCAGTGTTTGAAGGTTGCCAATGTCTTGGTTTATAAGTTCCATGATAATGCATTCCATGCCCTTGCAGATCAGGCTTGTCAGACTGATGGACGGTAGTTCCCGGGATCCAAGGCGGATCCTCCCTTGTGGAGCGGGATAACTGTAGCTGTGCGCCACTCAGTGGGCACGAAGCCTGAGGTGAGGCTATGATTAAACATGACACATAGGTGAGGTGCCAGTTCATTTTGCAGTTCATGTAGTACACACCCTTGGATGTCATCTGGTCCCATGGATGCTGTATTCTTAGCTTTAGAGAGTGCGGTTTCTGCCTGTGTGGCAGAGATTATTGGAATTTGGCAATCTTTTGGTATTGAGATGGGCCCTTTAGGAGGTGAGAGGGGGTGAAGTTGGCACTAAAATCGATCTGCCAGGATATTGGAAATATCCTTGGGATCAGAATATTTAATGCCATTCTGTTGTAGCTCAGAGCAGATCTGAACATTGCCATTTAGATTCTTGACATAAGTATAGAATGCCTTGTGGTTGTCTTTGGAATCTCTGGCAATTTTATTTTCGTAACTAGCTTTTGAGGATTTTATGAGGGATCTCAGCTTCTTCCTGAGGCTGGTGAGGGAGTTTTTTGCATCCTGGGATTTTCCTCTTTTCTGCAACAGTTTCTTCCTTCTGTTGTATAGTTTGTTTATAGCAGGGGACCACCAGATTGGCTTCTTTTTTGGAGAAGAGCATCTTGGTTCTATTTGGGATGGCACGATTCATGCATGAGTGGATGTGCTCATACAGTGCCTTAGTGTAGGATTCAGCAGTCAAACTTCCAGATCCCGTCTGCGTGGGTGTTGGAAAGTTTGTCACTTCTGACTTCAGTAGCATGAAGTTGGCTTTGGAGAAGTTTAAGGAGGTTTCCTTACTGGGGGGGGGGGGGGGGTGAGGGTGGGATGTGGATGTCAAAGGTGATTTGCTTATGGTCAGACCTGACCAATGAGGGGGGGGGTGACCACTAGTGTGGAGCATCTATCTCCCATGTTGGTAATGACCAGGTCTAGGATAATGGAGCCCCTGGTGGGACAATGAATTAGTTGATCCAGGGCACTGGAATTTATGAATTCCAAGAACCGTTGGGAAAAGGAGTTGGTACCCGAGTAGTTTTCCCAATTAATGGCAGGGTAGTTGAAATCACCCAGTATTAGGGTGTTTGGTTGTATTTTAATATTTTCCAGTATGTTTAGAAAGGTGTAGTGAGAATCTTGGGGCATGGTGGGGGATCTGTAGCAAGCTACAATTTGTATTGCAGTCTTACCTAGTGTTAGTTGCACCTGGAGAATTTCAGATGCATTGTGTTGGGCAACTAGCCTGGAGGTGTGAATATCCTTGGTGAATATGGACACTCCTCCACCTTTAGTGTTTTGGTCTTGGTTTTGTGGCCGAAAAGTGTCGTAAGAATTGTAGCCTGGTATTGCAGGGGTGTTCTCTGGAGCCTTGAACCAGTTCTCAGTTACTGCACAGATATCGATGTTCTCCATTTTTAGAAGTGCCTCGAGAGAGTGCATTTTGAGGTTTAGACTTCTAGCATTGAGTAGCATTACCTTCAGATTTTGCATGCTTGTATCTGTTACGGTGGTGGTTTTATCGTTTGAACCTTGCCTAACAAAGGCACTATAGGGGTGGCAAGAGCTTTAGCCAGTAACCTGAATCCCAGGGGTGACCGGTGCAGACCATCTCTGGCAAAGCATCGTGGTTTGTCGATGTCTTCCCAAGCAGACAAATAATGGATCCCCTTTGAATGACACCAGAAGCTTAGCCAATTGTTGAAGTCAATCATTTTGTCCTTATACTGTGGTATCATTCTGGTGTCATCCCGTTTGGGAAAAACAAAACACCCATGAATTACCACATAGGTGGAAGCCCCCTTAATACAGAAGAGGTAATAAGAGATCTGGGGACCCAGGCAGATAGTAATCTCTCCTTTGACAATCATATTGCCAAAGTAGTTAGGAAATCCTTCTATGTAGCCCATCTAATTACTAAAGGGTTTGCATCTAGAAATAAAGAGGTTATAGTGCCACTCTACTCGTCAATCATCAGACCCATCATAGAGTACAATGCCCCATTTGGGATGTACCTCACAAGACACTTCCAACAGCTGGAAAGACCGCAAAAGTACCTCACCAAGAGGATTACTGGCCTCAAACATATGTCCTATGCAGCCCAATTGGAAAAACTCCAGCTGTACTCAGTCGCATATCGCTTACTCAGAGGTAATCTCTGCCTGACTTACAAAGCCATGTCCAACTCAGAATTGATGAACATGCTCCACCTAAAGAAATCCAAGTCACTGCAAGCCACTCGCTCTAGTGAGCGAAACCTCGCAACAACAATAAATAGAACATGCTGGAGGGACAGATTCCCGTCACAGAGACTCCCCATGCTTTGGAACAAACTTCCTAACTACATTAGGCAGAGCCCATCACTAACACTCCAAGAGAAACCTTGACAAGTGGATGGGTAACAGAAAATACACCCGAGATCACTTCATTGGCTCTTCTTGACAGAGGCTCAAGAGCTCAAAAGCTGACACACTCTGGCTAGGCTTATAAATGCGCTCAGGCAGATAGTATCATAGGTAGGCACTAGGCTATCATAAGACTGACATTCATAATGTAAAGCTATTAATTACTTTCCCTAATCATTTCACTGAAATTCAGATGCAATTGGTCAGAATATCGAAATAAACCCTGTGTGCGAAAATTCAAATTTAAATTGAATATGTGCAAATCCTCCTTTCACCGATCATGTTTAGCATGAAATAGCAATTCCCGAACACATGTTATCGGCCGCATTGTTATAAAATGCGCATATTGATGTGATTTGTGAAAGAAGCCCTTAACATAAATAGTACCATTCACAGAAAATGCTGTATACTTCATCCACCATCCAGTGCGAAGTGAACATGTTGAAAACATGCAACAGAAATAGGACATGCATCCAGTTAAATTTGCAGATATGAAAGTAACGGTTGTTACTATATAGAAGGTAGTAGTATATGTGCTAACGCTGCACTTTAAATCCGTGTGTAACTGTTAGAATGAGTAGCGCAGAGCAGCTAGTTTAGCTAGTCAACGTGAGGTCATCTCATCCCTGCATTCTAATAGTCACATAAACTGGGATTCTTTATCATGTAATAGTCTACTTTTAGGTGATGATGGCACACATGACAGTAAACAACTTTTCAAATCTTCCACATGATTTTGTTCTAAATGGATGGTATGGAAGACATCCATGATAAACAACTGTTTTTTTGCATAGTAGGCTTCATCACCGCCAATGCCATCCCTCCACTGTATTCTGGCTTCTCAGATACCCCCGTAAGCAAGTTTACCAATGGTTCCAGAATGGCACGTCAAACAATGGAGGCAGTATTTCACAAGTAGCACTTCTTATGCCATACCTTCTTGGTCGCCCTAGAATATAATTGTTATGGAAAAAAAAATCACATAATGGTCATCCAGCATCAGGTAAGTCACTGTAATGTCCTCCAAAGTAGATAGGACTGAATCGAGTGATACGAATGCTAAAGCAGGTATCCACTTACAAAGTAGTGCAAATTGTGCATCATTTCCGAATGAAGATGCCAACCTCAACTTCTGTATTTGGCGCCACAGCAGCTGGCAAAGATGGAACCAGCAACCCTTAGGCATACTTTCAGGGAAATTCCTAGATATACAATTCACTGCCCTTTTTTAAAATCACTTAAAATCATATTTGGTTTTAAGTCAAGTTGGAAATCCCTGCATAGTTGGATGACTGCCTTCCAGAATTAATCATAACATTCTTCAGTCTTTAAAGGCAGTATGCCATACACCACAGGGATAACCTTGCCTTCAGGTGTTCCTGGGATGCTGCAATGGATGGAGTACACCTGTGCTAATAGGAAAGGTGCCATCTACCACTATAAATTCAGATGTGCAAAGCATGCGCAAGTTACCCTCAGTTGCCAGTATGACAGTATTGATTGAATTACTGGTGGTGTGTGTGTGTGTGTGTGTGTGTGTGTGTGTGTGTGATAACAATGAATGTGCCATTTTTTACTGGAAGCATCTCTGCCGTCAGCTATGTGAGGGACTTCATAGGCTACGGCACAAGAATAGAATGGCAAGTATGTGTAGCCTGAACAGTTTGCTTGAGGACATCTGTATTTGGTAAACTAGTAACTACATCACTAAATGTTCCTGCCAAAACTTCGCTAACTATCCTACATGGATCTTCCAGGGTTTACTCTGCTCTCTGCTGTATAGCCTGCTGTACCTTCCTTTCCTCACGTTGTACTATGTCTGGTCCATGAAAATGGGAAGTACTCTTTTCC
>NC_056744.1:1356296530-1356331276 GCF_019279795.1 Protopterus annectens | reverse complement strand
TCAAAAACATCAAACTAAAGTCCACCTACTCTTTCCAGCCCAACTGAAAATATTTCTTACAGATGAAACAAAAATCTTTGAAGATCTGGGCAATGCTATATCATACTTAAAAACAAAAGATGTACTGGATAAAATGGAAGATATGGAATGGAATAACCAATTGTTAAAGAGATAAGCAGAAAGAAACAACTGGAAAACCAGTGAAAAGAAGAAGAAATTAAAAGAAAAATAATTTAATTATTTGTACTTTACAGCTAACCACCAAATAACCAATATTGTTCTTCACTTATCACAGATAAGCAGTTCTAAGTTAAATAAGGTAAAGTAGATTATCACATTCAACATCTACTAGCAACATATAGTAATGTATTCTTAACTATTTAATATTTTTTTATAACAATATATAAGCATGTTACAGTTTATCTCTATATATAGACAGTTCTAAATAAGGAATAATATGCATTTGCTTAACTATAAAATCAACATCTTTTCCCTTCTTCCTCTTCTTTCACAAATAGCGTATTATAGCAATATCCCACCCCTGGGTGTGGGTAATGCTGGATTTACCCACGGTTGGTGTGGTTTGGTCATGAGGGTGAAGCCTGAGTGGCCAAACAAAGCCAACCATGGGTAAATCCAGCATTACCCACACCCAGAAGTGGGTTATTGCTATTATACAATGACATTATTTAAGAAAAAAAAGAATTACTTTTCTTAAGTAATGGCATTGTATAATGCCTCCTTGCTGCCCTTCCGCAGCTGTCTAGTATTCTGCGGCAGTTCTGATATACTGCGCATGTGTATACTTACACAGTACATCACAGCTGTGGGCAAAAGCAATGGAGAAAGCAAGATCTCCGTTGCTTTTTACAACCTGTCTCGCTATGTTAAATGAGTTTAACATAGAGAGACAGCTTTAAAAAAAAAGCAGCGGAGAATCTCCATTACTTTTTTTAAAGCTGTCTCGCTAGGTTAAACCCATTTAACATAGCAAGACAGTTTTGAAAAAAGCAACGAAGAAAGCAAGATCTCCATTGCTTTTTAAAGTGTCTCGCTATGTTAAATGGGTTTAACATAGCGAGACAGCTTTAAAAAAAGCAATGGAGATGCTCCGCTGCTTTTTTTAAAAGCTGTCTCGCTATGTTAAACTCGGTTAACATATCAAGACAGGTTGTAAAAAGCAACAGAGATCTTGCGTTCTCCATTGCTGTTAAAAAAAAAAAAAAAAAAAAAAAGAGTTATACTAATGGAAAAAGTCCGGGCAACTGGACCTTTTTCCATTACTGATTTACAATGTGCATGCTGACCAATCAGCGTGCATGTTTTGGAATATTAATGGGGGGGTTGTTGTATAAATATGCAATAGTGAATGAGTACAAAGAAGTAGTTCCCTTTAAGGTTAAATAATATATTGTGCCTTATGAGTATTTCCATATACAAATGCATATAGATTACATTTAGTGGTGAAACTGCCCTGAATGACCACTGTCTGTTAGTGTGGTTTGGATTCACTTGTCTTAATTACAATATCTGTTTAATGCTGTATAATATCAGCTGGGACAAAGTTAATATAATGCAATGCTATCTGAGATGTAAGATAGGCATGAATGCTGCAATGCAATGAACTACATGTTATTAGGGAGCCCAGCATCTTGGCATGCTTGTAGGCAACATTGTGATATAACTGTAAGGCTGTGTTGAAAAAATGCATGAGCTAATCAAATGTTGCCCTTTCCTGAAAGTGGTTGTTCAAAAGTCTTATTCCTGCCACAGCCATGAGTGTATTTAGTTCCAAGCAAACAAGAAAATCTCTCAGTTGCTGTACACAAGGCGGCAGTTGTGTAGATGCGATCTATAAACCAGAAATACTTCTGTTTACCATAGCAACATGTACCTAACCCATTTTCAAGTATGAGCAACCAGCTTAACATGCACATTCATCAGTCAAATATCTCCCTTCAGTTAAATCAAACAGACCAGCATAAAAATGAAGCAGAGGTCTTGTTTTAACCTAGTCAATTAAAATAGATTATTTTGCATACAGTAATGAAATGGCTTCACAAACCTCCATGGACAAGCATTTGACTTGCAAAAGTAAAGTGAAGCTAAGACATAACAACCATTTATAATCAAAAGGGTGAATGAAACACAACAATATTCTCCAAAGTAGCTATCCTATTATACAAATAAAAAACTAGGTGGTGGTGCTGCGGTAGCATTGTCGCCTCATAGCAAGACGTTGTCCCTTTCGATTCTCAGCTAGAGCGTCTTCTGTGTGGAGGCATACGTGAATGGGGTGTGCCTTCGTTGAAGGTTTTGCATCAGGGCTGGTAACCCGGTACGTAAAAATCCACTTATTAGTGGACCGGAGTTCCGCTGTGGCGACCTCTAACCGGGAAAAGCCAAAAGACGCAAACAAAATAGACAAGACAAGGGCTTTGAGAGCAGAGAAAGATATAACATAGAAGGGCACAGGAGACAAATAGCTTTAATCAGACAACACATTACATAAATAAAAAATATTGTCTCTAAGTTAGCTTGATGTTACATTGGAGCAGATTATCCAAAGTGTACAGTAGTGAATTCTACCACTTATCAACATTATTAACCTGTGGTAATCTATTAGTAATGTTGATAGATGCATTTTTTTGAATAGAAGAAATACTTTGGAGGTACTAAGAACATTATATTGTATTTGGCAGGATCAAGTGTGGCACATTAGGTAGCATCATCATATTGTTAAATTGTCAGCCTTTAAAGTATTAGCAAATGTGATTTGTGACTAGTCCTTACTCTCTTCAGAGCAAAAGAAATGCAAATCGAGTGTCTGTCATAATTATTTATATGTAAGCAAAGGTATTTACTTACTATGGAATGGAAGGAAATGCTTGGATAGTGGGAGTTTTAGAATCCATGTTGGAGGGGAAAGTTAGGATAATGTTATTTTTACAGTTAATGGGAGCTAGTTCAAGGCTCAGGGTGTCTATAATAGTCCTTCAGAAAAGTTTTATATATGTAAACTTGAACAATACTTACGCACTTACTAAAAAGATAATAATATATAGAGGAGTGATAAAATTATTAATGGAGTGAATTCTATAAAAAGAATTTTTAATAATAACATGATTAAATTGCTTATCATTAAATATTAATGGCCCAAATAATGGAAGTAAGAGAGGGAATCGATTTAGATACTTAAGATCACTCAATTCCCAGATTATTTTCTTAAAAGAGACACACTTACTACAAACTGATATCAATAGGCTCAATCCTAAAATGTATACTGTACTAGCAAGCTCACATCATACCCCCCAAAAAAGAGGTGCAACAATACTATGGAAAAACACTATCCTTGTTCCTAAAATAATTAACACTTATATGGATGATAAAGGTCTAATGTGTTCAGTTACATTGGAAAGTAACAAAAAAGTTACACACTTATAAATCTATATTAGTTTCCTGGGAGAGGAGTGAGAAGCATAAAGAAACAAATGAAACAAATAATAAATCTGTTAAAAGGAAGTCTAATAATAGCAGGATATTTCAATCGTATAACAAAAGAGGAAAACTCAAACTCCACAAAAAAAAGAAAACTCTCCATTGGTTAAAGAACTTAAAAAATGTATTGATCTAGTACAACTCAAAGACACTCAAGATCATGCAGTCCCAGATTTGCTGTTTTGTTTTTTACACACTACTCTCACAGACATGGAACGCAAGCAAGAACTGATAGAATATATATATATATATATATATATATATATATATATATATATATATATATAAATTTAAAAATTGTTTAGATACCGTAAAGACTATAGCATGTCCACTTTCTGACCATAATGCAATAACCTCCAACATATACTGAAACAAAATTCTAGAAATCCAATAAGATGTATACCTGCATACATAACTAATTTAAAAGAATTTAAAGAATTTCTACAAAACAAAACTGGAATTTATCTAAATTTTAATTTTAATAACACACTAGATAATTCTAAGATATACATTTGGAATGCCTTCAAAGCATATATTTATGGCATATGTATAGCTTGATATGCTTAATAAAAAAAAAGCAATGGAATAAAGAAATGATAGAACTACAAGAGAAAATAGATAAGTTACAATTAGATAGTCAAAATACAAACCCCAGAGAAGTTACAAAAGATAAATGAGCTGAAAAGTAAGTATTTAGAGATTTTAAGCCACAAAACAAAGATAAACTTAGAGAGAATGAAAATCATAAATCATTCAGTTAATCCAAAGTATAGGCATAAGCTGGCAATGAGAACTAAAATATATAACAAGTTCAATCATATTAGAGAAATATTCGCTCCTTTCCTTCCAAAAAAAAAAAAAATTCAAATTTAGAAGATATATTAAAAGAGTTTAAAGATTCTTACAAAAATAAACTAGGAAAACATATTAATAGACTCTAATGAAAAAATAAAAAAAGCCATAAAGAAATATACTAAGAAAAAACTAAACATGGATCAGATTAATAATACAGATAAACCCATATTAAAAAGCTAAAAATAAATAAAGCTCCCAGCAATGATGGTATCGTCGCTGGTTTATAAATTAATGACTAAAGAACCTCTAAATATACTACTTGAAGTTTTTAATATGGTCAAAAACTTAGAAGCAGCTCCCCCCTCCTGGGGCTACTCTCTCCTCACTCCAATATTAAAGACAGAGAAAGGCCCAATAAAATGCTTGTCTTATAGACCAATCTCATTGTTGAATGTTGATTGTAAATTATTTATGGCCATACATACAGACAGATTAAAACAGTTTCTCCCCTCTTTAATTGATAATGATCAAACAGGCTTTATTCTGAATAGGAACGTATATGATAATATAAAGAGAATAATGTCATTAATTGATCTGGCCAATAAAACAAAAGAAAATTTAACAATAGAAAGTCTTGATATTAGCTGTGATTTTGATTCTGTAAGTTGGAAGTATCTTTCACTAGTACTAGAAGAATGCAACTTTTCTCAGAACTTCATATGGCTCATTAATACTTTATATACTAATTTGAAAGCATATATTAAACTAGGTTCATTTACTTCAGAACAAATAAAAAAAATGAAAGGCACAAAACAACGATGCCCTCTATCGCCAATATTATTTACTTTAGTTATTGAGCCATTTGTTGATCTTATAAGATCATATATTGACATTAAATGAGTGTATAGGAACAAAAATCTAATAGTCAAGACTTTAAAAGATTATAAAGAATTTCTTATAACTCTTTTTACCCTAAGAGAAGATTTTCAAAGAAAATGGAGATTCACCTTCAATGAAAATAAGATGAAAATCATGCCTATAAATTATGGTAATAAAGATATGCAAGACAATTTTAAGAAATATATACAAAAGAATGACAGATAAAGTATTTATGAATAGTTGTTGCAGAAAACATTAAAAAGATAATAGATATCAACTATGAGACTACCCTAGATAATATAGAAATCCTTATAAGTAATTATAATAAATATTTTTTTACTATGGATGAGAGACTTTCTATTATTAAAATGATTATTCTTCTGAAAATGTTATATATAGTACAATCTTTCTTTACCTCCACCCAAAACCATTATAAAAAAATGAATTAATTAATCCTAAAATTCTTATGGTTTCCCAACAGAGCAAGAATAGCACTGAATAACTATATCAGAGGCTGGTCAAATGGGAGTATTAGTTTACCAAAACAATTATCTTATAGTCAAATTCCTATTATGCAGCCAAATGGAAATTCATTTTTGGTAATTTTTTAATTCAATCTACTTTTTTAACACATTATAATAAACATATATCTTCTCACAATTCCATCTTTTGGATACTAAAAGTAGAATGTATAAATAATTCCAACCCTAAAATCAATTCAGACAATTAATATAACAATAAGAACACTGAGAACCCTTTTCCTTAAAAATCCATTATAGAAAGCATAGTTGTTTCTTATTTTTCCAATAGCTTACACATAAAATAATATCACGTCTTCTAACGAGTTGATTATGAAAAGTTTTAAAGTAAACAATTTAATATATTGGTCTCAATTGATGCATAAAGAGAATGCCTTAGCAGCCCTATATATATATATATATATATATATATATATATATATATATATATATATATATATATATACTGGATACATTTAATTTGGAGAAAGAACTATGGTTACATGTTTAAAATTGCATACAGTATGTTGAAAAAAGAATAGAGATTATGCAACCAACAGTTAAAAAATTTATTCCAAAGTTTATAACATTTTTAATGATCTTTATGCAGCAAAAGACAGTAACAACATATTATCCAAAACATATAAAACAATAAGAATAGAGATGCAATACGTTAAAGAATCATAGTGAAACTATTTTAAGAATATAAATAAAAAATTCCCAAGTGAAGTAGATAAATGATTAATTTTAAAATCATCTAAACTAACTACTTCAATTAAATAGAAACTGTTCTCATGGAAATATATACATAGATCATTTTATATACCACATAAATTAGAAATCATATCTAAAACTAGACTCAATTGTTGAAGATGAAAATTAGATAAGAAAGCTGATTGGGGACATATATTTTTTGAATATGTTGAAATTAAAAGATACTGGGAAGAAATTTTTTACAGCGTCTATTCTCTGAAAAATTCATTTTGACCAAATCCTTGATTCTCTTTAATGCTCCAGTCCCTGATTGTGTTACAAGGGTGAAATATCCAGTTTGGTAGAGCATATTGTCAATCGCAAGGAAAGTAATAGGGTCTACTTTAGTTTAATGAACAATCAGATAATCGAACACTGTTACTTTGAACATTAAATGTCGAACCGGCAAAATGGTGAACGGCCAGAACAGCAATTTTTTTCCCAGGGAAAGAAATCACTGGGCTGGGTTGTGCCGTTTCCTTCACTGTAGTGCAGTCTCGGAGTTGGTTGTTCGCTGTTTTGAGATTTTGCACTTTAGGGGTCGCTCTAACAATGTTCGATCATCTGATCGTTCATTGTTATAATATAGACCCAAGTAATAACAAAAAACTGGAGAAGTGATATTATTCTCTAGTTTAAAGAATTCAGAAACATTGCTTCTGAAGTTTGCCATTTGGAGATGATTACAATAAGAACAAGAACCACAAGAATCACATCCTCATACAATTCATGGAAAGGATTAAGTGAACTTTTAAACAAATAATGATTGATATATGGAATCAACTGAAAAAAAAAAAAAAATATATATATATATATATATATATATATATATATAAATATATACACACACATTTAATTGTGTATTAGCAGACACCCCTTTGTAAATAGCTGTTTTGTTAGTACTTTATATCTTTTTTCCTTTACAAGATAAGGAAATTAATTCATGTTCTATTCAGTTTGGTATTATTATAAGTTTTCATTGTTATTGAGAATGCATTATTGTTCATGTTTGATTTGAAACTTTAATAAAAAAATAGAAAAAATAAAGATAATTTTTTTTTTGCTTTGTTTCGGAGATTTGTTTCATAGTAATGGTTTTGTTTTTGTGGAAAGGTAATGAAAACTTACACAAACAATTTACTTTATAAAAAAGATAAAACTGAGCATTACAAGGGCACAAACTGCATTATTAAACAAGCGAGAGACACAAAAGGTTAAATTAAGCGAACTGTTTAAGATTAAGATATTTAACAAAATGAGGGGGTGCTGCGGTAGCGTTGTCACCTCACAAGATGCTGTCCGGTTCGATTCTCAGCTACAACGTCTTCTGCGGGGAGACATGCGTGAATGGGCGTACCTTTGTTGAAGGTTATGCATCAGGGCTGGTAACTCGGCAAGTAAAAATCAACTACCAATCATTAGCGGACCAGAGTTCTGCTGTGGCGACCCCTAACCGGGAAAAGCTGAAAGACACAACAACAACAACTAGCAGTAAAACAAAATGAGTATGTTTAAAGCAAAATGAATCTGTGTGAAGCAAAACAGGCATGTTTAGAATAAAACGAGCACAAGAGAAGTGCAATGGACATAAAAAGAGATTAAACGAGCAAAACTAACATAACAAGGGTAAAAAAGGGCACATTAAGCATACACAAAGCAAGGTGACTGCATGTTTTTGGCAAAGTGCTGTGTTTTGACATAACTATGACTTTGTATTGTATCAAGGGCATAACTAGAGTTATTCAAAGTATATCAAAGTGTGTAAAAGTGTTTACAGTGTGTGCTTATTACTGTGCATGTATTCTGAAGAGTTTGTGTGCAAAGTGCAACTATTTCATAAAGTACAATCAAAGTACAGCAATTTTGAAAAGTTTCTTATGCTGGATGTGTCTATTCGCAAAGTACTGCCATTACAGAGTGTTTCTTGCACTGTAAAGAATTATCTAGCAAAGAACCACCATTTTGGGAAGGTTCAGTGCGCTGTGTACTTTTTATTCACAAAGTGCAGTTACCTTGAAATGTTTCTTGTGCCCAGTTCATTTGTACAGTTCAGGTATTTGAAATGCTTCTTAAAATGATAAGTTACTTTTGTTGTGCAACAATATCGTGAGTGTTAACGTGCCCAAGAGACTTATTTTGCAAAATACAGTTATTCAGAGGTTTGTTGTGCCAGTGGGCAAAGTTACAAACACTGGCATAAATTTCTGGCATATGTGTATGTGTGTGTATTCGTGCATATTTGCATAGCCCTTCACTGGTATTTGTTAACATGGCAGATGGAATTTGAAAGCCCTCACCACTTGTATTTGATCAGAATATTGCGGAGAACTGGTGAATATTTGAGCAAGAGGACAATATTTTTATACAAGCAGCTTATTCTGACAAAGATGTACCCACCAGGGCATTCATTTTGTTAAACCTAGCTGGGTCAGAGGTCATTGAAAGATAGAGTTCATTTGTGTATGCACCAGCAGTATATGGAGGAGAAGACCCCGAGTGTTTGAAGTGCAAATTCAGAGAAATGTGCAACCCCCAGACAAATATTATATTAGAGAGGCATTTGTTTTACACAAGAGATCAGAAATCGATTAAACTTTTGCAGCCTATATTACTGACCTGAGAAACAAAGCTACAATGTCTCAGTTTGGTGACATAAAAGATGAGATAATAAAGGACAGGCTTGTGTGCGTGGTATTAATAGTGCTGCATTGAGAAAGATTTTGCTTTGTAACTGTGAGTAAACATTGAGTAAAGCCATTGAGATTTGTCAAATCCATAAAGGTACAGAAAGGCACACAAGTCTGCTTGCAAGTGACAAGAACATGATCTCAGCAAGCTCCAGAGCAAATGCAGATAGCATGCAACACATAGCAAACAGAAGCAGGTCTAAGCACATGGCAGACACAGCCCCTGCTGATTCACCAGGGAAACCACTTAGTTTTCCAGCACGTTCTAAGAAAGGCAAATGCTCAGTGCAGTACAAGCATGAGTTAGCAAAACCCAAATCCAGCTTTATTGTTAACTGTCGCAATTGTGGTGCAAATTGTGAGTCTAAGAGACAATAATGCTTAGCATTTGGTCAGCAATGCCACAAGTGTGAAAAATGGAACCATTTGCAAAAGTTTAGCTAATCAAGTAAGCGTCTCGTGGTTACAAAGAAATGCCACTCAGAAAAGCAAATTGATCAAGTAGAATGCAACTCCACTTTCTATGTAGATGGTGTATCAGTAATTGGTGAAAGGGTCAACGCAATGAATTTGTTAGCAAAGAACAAAGTGTTTTGTACTGTTTTGATCAATAGTAAATCCACCAAGCTCAAAGTAGACACTGGCTCCAAGTGTAATGTTATGTCAGCAGACACTTTTGCTAAGGTGAGAACTAACGAGCAACACAATGTGGCTAGTAGTGCAAAACTTGTTGCTTATGGAGGTGAAGAAATTCAAACCAAAGGCTCAGTAGTGCTTTCATGTTATTTGGCTAAGAACTGTTACAGCTTATTATTCTATGTAGTTTGAAGACCTGTGCAGTCATTATTGGGTCTCAGAGACAGTTTGAGAATGAATCTGCTTTCTTTCACCAAAGAAGTTCATCATATAAGTGCATAGACTAGTTCCAATTTTTCTGAAATCATTTTCTCAGAGTTTGCTAACATTTTCGATGACAAGTTGAGCAAACCCAGTTGTGTATTCTATGAAGGTAGACCCAGAGGTCAGTCCAGTAGTCAGACCAGTGAGAAAAGTTCCAATAGCTATGCAAGATAAAGTCAAAGCTCAGTTGGATAAAATGGTACAACAAGGTGTAATTTGTTCAGTTATGGAACCAACTAAATGGGTGTCATCCATGGGAGCAGCCCACAAGAAAGGCTCAGACAAAATAAGAATATGTATTGACCCAAGAGATTTGAACAAAGCATTAAAGAGACTACATCATCCAATGCATACAGTCTAAGAGGTTGTAGCCCTAATACTGAATGCCACACTTTTTCCGGTCTTGGATGCAAAAAGCTCATTTTGGCAAGTGATGCTTGATCACAAATCTTCATTACTGACTGCTTTTGGTACCCTGTTTGGCAGATATAGATTCCTGAGGATGCTATTTGAAATAAATTCTGCAAGCCAAGTCTTCCAGCATGCAATGGAGCAAATTATTTTAGGTTATCCTTGTGCCGTAATAGTAAATGATTTATTGGTTGGAGGCAATGGTGAAGCAGAGCATAACAGAAACATTAAGAAAGTTCTAGACAGAGCATGTGAAAAGCTCAATCCTCTAAAGTGCAAATTCAGACTATCAGAAGTTACATATGTAGGTCATTTATTTACCAGCACTGACTTAAGACCAAGCCCATCTAGGCAAGCAGCTATTCTTGAGATGTCAGCAGAAGATAATATTCAAGCTCTAGAGAGTTTCTGTGGCATGGTCAACTATCTAGGCAAGTTTATACCAGACTTCAGTGAGTTGACAGTACCTTTAAGAGAGCTAACCCACAAAAATGTTACATGGTCTTGGTTGGAAAAGCACCAGAAGGCATTTGAAGACTTTAAGCAGAAAATTGCCACCCCACCTACATTAAGAAACTATGATGTCAATAAACCAGTCACTCTTTCCTGTGATGCTTCAAAATTTAGTCTTGGTGCAGTTATTCCTCAGGAAGGCAGACCAGTAGCCTACACATCTAGAACACTTACCCAAACTGAGATGCAGTATGCTCAAATTGTGAAAGAACTTTTGGCGATAGTATTTGCATGTTCAAAGTTTCATGATTATATCTATGGCTGAGCTATTCAAATTGAAACTGATCACCAGCCTCTAGTTACTATTCTAAAAAACCCTATGCATTCAGCTCCAATGAGATTACAAAGAATGATGCTCAAACGGCAAAAGTACAACTTCAGAATGGTCTGTACAAAGGCAAACTTCTTTATCTGGCTGATACCTTATCCAGATTACCCAGAAATACAACAGAACAGCTTGATGCAGAGAATTTTGACTTTGACATAATCGTCGTGCATAATTTTTCTACCACAAGACTTGATAAGCTGTGAGATAAGACTGATCCAATTTTGCAAAAGCTTAAACACTTCATTGATGTTGGATGGCTATCAAAGCAATCTAGTGTACCATTTGAAGTGCAAATCTATTTTTCTTAAGAGATGAGAAGTTGATGGAAGATGGCATTATTTTCAAAGGTTCTAAAACTGTTGTTTCTGCTTTCTTACAACATGAATATATCATAGGTGCCGGAAGCTGTTAGAGACTGGGGGAGCGGAGGGTGACAGGGGCTCTTAGTGAACTAAAAAGGGTAATTTCTTTATAACTATTTGCTACCACAACATTGGTTCACTTGGAGGAAATTTTAATCTTAGCCAATTCCCTTTTGGTGCTTGAATTAACATTTTCTGATTGGACTTAGCTATCCCCATGGCTGATAATTGTATATTAGCCCTAGTGAGAACAACTGTGATCATACCATAGATAATTTGAGGGGGCCATTTAATAGATGCAGCATTTAGGAACTGCCTCTATCCATTAATGGCATGAGGGGAAATCCTGGAGTACATTTTCTATTACCCATCCTTAGATCCAAGTTGCATTTGAATATGGATAGTCTGTTCCAGAACAGTGGTAGCCTCTGTGATATATATCCATCTCTCCACAACATTCAGTTTAGATACCTGGACTGAGTATTTATGATAGCATTTGACTTGCTGATGTTCA
The DNA here is from genome assembly GCF_019279795.1 of Protopterus annectens. Lineage (NCBI taxonomy): Eukaryota > Metazoa > Chordata > Ceratodontiformes > Protopteridae > Protopterus > Protopterus annectens. The sequence goes on along the minus strand of NC_056744.1, from coordinate 1,356,319,118 downwards.
GTAGGTCCATCTGTATTATGTCGGAGGATGCTTTGTATGCCAGACATGTCACCTCTAAGCACTCTGTAGGATATTGAGTATAATAATAAATCTTTGAGGTGGTCCATGCAAGACCTGTTGTTTAGGACTTGTATCCTTTTAGTAAGGAATCTCTGAAGGTATTCCAATTGTTGCATGGGGCTGGACAGATACATGACAAAGTGGGCATTATACAAAATGATTTACATAGTGAGAGCTTTGTAAAGTCCTACCTCAGCAATAGGCAACAGGCAGTTCTCTGGGAGAATAATCTATCATCCCTCCTGCCAGTCACCCTTGGAGTCCCTCAGGGCTCTATTCTAGGACCTCTCCTTTTCTCACTATTCATTAATGACCTGCATGTAGCAATTCCTCAAGCCACCTGTATACAATATGCAGATGATTAGACAATCAAATGTTCAGCTAACTCCCCCTCAGAACTACATACTTCAACTCAGAAGGTATTCAACATAGTTGAGACTTGGTTCTTGAAACATTGCCTCCTTCTAAATTCCAAAAAAACTAAGCTCCTACTCTTTGTACCTAATAGTAAGTCCTCCCCTGTAGACTTCTCAATCAGTTCCAATAACGGTACCCTCATATCCCCAGACTCTACCACTAAACTGTTACACAGTTGATAATAACCTTAACTTTGATAGCCATATAAACAACACTATAAAATCAGTAAACAAAAAAATTGGCTTCTTATACAGAATTAAATCCTTTTTAATGCCATCAGCCAGAACCAAAATTGCCCACTCTCACTTAATTTCAACTCTTCTATATGCCTCACCCATATACACTAACCTAAAAAAAAAAATTATCTTATCAAACTAATTCCTACAATAGCATTGCCCAATTTGCTACTGGTAATCTCTTTAGAACCCACCACTGTCTGAATCTACTGCAACTAGGCTGGCTAGAACTACAAAATCATCTATTTACTCAACTCTCCATTGCCCACAAGCTATTCTACGAACCTAACATCACTCCTATACTCTCTAACCTCATCATCCCCTACAAAAATCTAAATTCACTACGCTCTTCTAGCAAACTCTAGCCACCATAACAGAGTCCAACAACTCAGCAGGGGATTCCTTTTTTCTAAAACTGTAGGTAAAAATTGGAACCTTTTACCTACAGAACTAACCTTACTTCCCGCTCTGCCTCTCTTTAAACAAAACCTCAAAAACCACCTGAAGATCCATTGGTTATGTCCCTGCAGCAATCCTGATTAATCCTTCGATTCACTACTTCTTGTCTCCCTTTCTCACTTTTTTCTTCCTAAACTCTGCTGCATATCCCTGTAAGGGCAGTACTGTAAATAGCATTCCTAAAACAACATGCTGTACTGTAATTTACCTATGTATTATACTGTATATCGACTTGTCTTATACTGTCTGACACTGTTTAGTGTAATACTTCTCTTTATTATTACATTCATATCTTTTATCTTTTTTACACTGTGTATATATTGTTTGTATATTCTGTGTGCTACTATCGGAGCTTTTCTCCCCGGGCCTCTACTGAAAATGTAAATATATCCAGCTAGGCTAGACTGGTTAACAAATGTAAAATAAAAAAATAAAATTGTAAAGGGGACAACAACATCTCTAGATCTAGTCACAGTCAATTTATTTATAAGCTGTGCAATACAGAAAGGCTGTCTTATGACTCTGGGCACATGTTGGTCAAAAGTTAGGTCACTGTACACACAAGTTCCCAAATGCCAAACAATTGGATCAGTTCTCAGAGGGCATTGTCATGATTTTGACACCAGTTATTATTTGGTACAAACCTTCCTGCATGATGGTTAAGTCATTTGGACATTCAATAACTTCTCCTAGCTTGCAGTCATCTCAGACTTAGCTGACCAAAGCTCTTTGGTATTTCCTTTTACTTTTGAGATGTATATGCCAAACAGAAAACGTCTCAGCACCGAACACTGGGGGACTCCACTGGTGACTGGTCTCTTCCCCTGTTTTGATCTCCTGCATCCTGTGAGCCAGTTTGGCAATGCAGCTGGTGATGTAAGTGTTTGCTCTTACATTATTCTTCTTTTGTACTACACCTGAGTAGGGGATTGTGTCAAAAGGCTTGGCCAGGTCAAGGTAATGTGGTGTGAACTATTTTACCTTCATCCATTGCTTTGGTAACAAGAGTAAAGCTTTAAATTTGCCCATGATTTTCAGCCTTTCACGCTTTCCACTGGGCTGTTTTCAAACACATTTTTAGGGCCATGCATACATGTATGCATTCCTTGATTCACCTTCCTGATTGTATTAAATTATATTCCTTATATAATACAGCACACTTCTTAGACTTAAGTTAGAGTGCATTTTAAATTTATTGTTTAAACATATTTCCAGTAGGCAATGAAACAAAAATGCATTAACCAATAATGACAAAACTGCCCTATTCAGAACATTTCCATCATAAAGGTCTACTTCCACACACAACTGATTTTAAATTTATTGTTTGGACATTTGTCCAGTAGGCAATGAAGCAAAATGCACGCACCAATAATGACAAAACTGCCCTATTCAGAACATTTCCATGATAACAGTCTATGTCTACACACAATATATAAATACAGAATCACAGTAGCGTAAGATGTTGCAGAGCTTCTTGAACTTATTTTCAATTGGGAGGGGGGCAAAAGGCCAAAAACCAGGGACATATTTTAAACATTGCTTGTATAATTTTGGAAAGTTGCTTGCATAAAATGTTGTGTTACGACCATACATTTCACTACCAAATCTTGAACCCAGAACCCTGTGCACTACAGTCAGAGCAACATACCACTAAGCTAAACCAGCAGTTTTTTGAAAGACAAGAAGACAAACTTAAATGGCTATCATATCATATCATTTAGTGAATTCACTTCTTACCATAGCTCTCAACCTCTTAGCACAAAAATACAGAACAAAGCCAATAATGGGGGAATAAAGCCCCAAAATAGGGACACATTTCAAATACTGATTTTATAACCTTAGAAAATTGCTAGAGTAAAGGTTTTGTTTTATCACTCCTGAAAACCAGAGGAGCAGAACATAAATGTGAGGCATAAATTCACAAGTGATGGTGGCTAGGGACTTTAGGCTATTTTTACCTGTACCCAAGGTACAAGATTTGAGCCAGAGTACCTCTAGCCTCCTGATGTATCCTGTTGGAGGCATTTTCACACTCACACACAGACACACACACACCTTACTCACTCTGAAAGTGTCCAGACTCCATCCTCCCAGCAGCTAATAACCATCCATTTCCAGAGTCCTTGCAGCAGCTAAGCTAAATCCTCCCAGCAGATAATGCTTGCAAACCTGGAAATAAAACCATCTGCTTCTGTTCCATTCAGTCCTTGCAGCAGCTAAATAAAACCCAGAAATCATCCTCGCAGCAGCTAAGCTAAATTCTCCCAGCAGATAAGCAGCAGCTAACGCTCGCAAACCCAGAAATAAAACCATCTGTTTCTGTTACCGCTCGCAAACCTTGAAATGATGTCAGCATATAATTTGGGACAGTTGGTTGGATGATCTGTAAAAGTGGGGGGGCTCGCCTCCCCCCTCGCTCTATGGTTCCGGCGCCCATGGAATATATCCAGATTTTGCATTGTGGTCACCCAAGTTCTGACTCTACCAAAAGAAGGGCAAGAGACCTAGTATTTTGGCCTTCACTAGTGAAAGCCATTGATAAAGTACTTTCTTCTTGTTCAGTATGCAATAATACTAAACTGCATTTGCAAAGAGAACCACTTCAGCTAAGTCAAGTTCCTGAACTACCTTGGTCAACAGGTACCACTGACATATTCGAGTGGAACAATCCGTATTGCCTAGTATTGGCAGACTCATATTTGAATTGGTTTGAGATTGACTTATTCCGAATGATGAAGGGGTGGCTGCTGTGAGATGCTATTTAGAAAGACACAGTGACTATGATTGTAAATTTATTGATTTATTGTGTCTATTTTTAGAGACCATACTTGAGAATAATCTATTCATGTTTGATGGCACTTCCTACATTCAGCCTGATGGCGTGGCTATGGGCACTTCATGTGCCAATAGCTACGACAACTTGTTCTTAGCTATGTGGGAGGAGTCATAATTATTTGTGATGGTACAATTTAAGAGAAGTGTGGTCGTCTATAAACACTTTGTTGATGATGCCTTTTTCATAGTTTAGATGAACTTGATGAATTTGTTCATGAGATTAATCAAATTACAAATTACCTTAGGTTTTCTATGAAATTTTCATATACAAAAGTTGCATTTTTGGATGTTTTTGTAGAGAGATTGGAGGATGGTTCCTTCACTACAGGTGACTTTAGAAAGGTTTGTCATAGAAATGCATTACTTCACAGAAGGAGCATGCATCCCAATTACATTTTTCGTAATGTTGTTAAGGGACAGGGGATGCGTGTCTCGAGGCTGAACAATACTGAAGAAGGTTTTGTTAAGGGAATGTCAGATCTTAGAGAGAGGCTTGAGAAACGTGGTTATAGCACTGCTGATCTTGATGAAGGTTTGTCCACCATTGATGCAATGAGAGAGGACAGAGCTAAGCCCTATTTTTCAAGCCAATCAAATAGTTTGAAACAGTTAACAGAAGCAGATAACACAGTGAGAATTCCCATGTACTTTACTAGTGATAAGGATAATGTTATAAACATTTTTCAAAAACACTGGGGAGAGTATTGATGACTGACCCACAAAGTAAAGAATATATAGGGGACACTCCAAAATTTAGGTTTAAAAACAAGAGAAATATAAAGAGGATATTATGTCATAAAAAGGCTAGGAAAGCCAGAGGAGACATAGTAGGTACCACACCTTGTGGTAAGTGCAACTTCTGTCAACATGCTAGATGCACTAACACATTTATACATCCTGATACAGGGAGAGAATTTAGGTTTAATTGTGTAGCCACCTGTGGAATGGAACATGTGGTCTACCTGGCTGTCTGTGGAGCATGTCAGTCTTTCTATGTAGGAAAGACTGACAGACAATTCAGACACAGAATAAGAGAGCATTTATATAATATCAGAACAGGTACAGTGCCTAATGCACTAGTGAAACGTCATGTCCATGGGACATGAACACATATTTGAGTTTGTGGTCATTGAAGTGGTACATTTAGGTATAAGGGGTGGCAATATTAGTGCTTTGACAGAAGAAAGAGAGGCCAACTGGAATATCAGACTACATGCTGATGTGGGTAAAGGTCTGAATGAAAGGGTTTCTTTGAAGCCCTTTCTTCGGACCAAAAGGTTGAAGGTTAGATAGATGTTACTAGTTACATCTTTTTTCATATATATACATTTCTATTTATATACATATAATTCTATTATTTATTTTTCAATAGTTTTTATATGTCAGGTACATGAAGTCAATAATCGCAATTAGGATAATGTTTCTGACTTTTAAAGGTTGTTTTTTGAGTGTTCATTTAAATGCACTTTTAGATTGTTTATCCATTTTCTAGGAATAGTTTGATGTTTAAATGATGTAATGGAATTTATATGTGATTTTATAATGCACTTAATAATTAATGAGCCATTCATATTGTGTAAGAATCTGATTGGTGATACATGTTTTTAAAATGGATGTTTGGTCTTCATTCAGTTATATGGTCTGAAGAAGCTAACTTGTGAAAGCGCAAACCTACTGAGTGCACTAATAAACAACAATTTTGATTTTTTACTATGGACTGGTTATTCTTTGGATTTTATGTAATTTTGCAACATTTCCTGGACTGAACTCTGCATGGTAGCTGTTGCTTTATACTGTGTTTTGGTGATATTTCTTATTTTCTTAAGCACAGCTTCTACCCCCTGGATTTTAGCCTGCTTTTTTGTTCTAAGTATAAATAATTATAAGATAAGCCTACACTGGTCATCTGATGAAATCCCAATCCATTGAGACGAAAACGCATTTTGAAAGTGAGAAAGCGTTCATGTATTTGTCGATAGTTCGTGTATGTGGAATTATTAAAACTTTTTGAACTTTTGCCTGAATCTCCGTTCCATTTTTCAGCACTTCTACTTGGGATTTATTTCTGACAATGGTACTCAATTTACTAGTTAATTATTTCAGAAATTTGCAAGAGAATCAGATTTTGTGCATGTTACTAGTAGTCCAGAATATCTACAATCAAATGGACTAGCTGAACGTGCAGTGCAGAGTGCAAAGCAATTACTTGAAAGGCCAAAACATGACAATACTGATGTCTTTTTGAATTTACTTAATCGCGGAAACATACCCAGTGATGATATACTTGGCTCGCCTGCCAGAGACTTCTATCCAGGCAAACCAGAACAACATTACCTATTAGTTCCAGTTTATTGAGGCCTAAAGCTAAAAACAACAGAGTCATCATAGCCCAATTATTCAAGAAGCATTCTATCCAGAAGTGCAGTTATGATAAATCAAGAAGATTTCTTCGTCCATTGAAAGAAGGAGAGATGGTGAGGATACAAACGGCAAAAGGTTTCAGATGGATTGGTCAAGTAACAAGTATATGCACTGAGCTGAGATCCTACTTTGTAGAATCTGAGGGTGTGGAGTACAGGAAAAATCCCAGACTTCTTCCTGTACCAGAATTGTTATTGCAACACTGTTCCTGTGATACAGACTCTAGATCTCAGAGCAATCCAGACAATGTTCTTGTTCCAGGACATATTCTACCTTCTGTTTCCATCCCTGAGGATGTTCCCGAAATTCCTAAGGGTGAACATTCAACAGAAACAGTTCCAGTTGTTAAGTGTAATTCCCAGTTTTATATCACAAAATTTGGTTGCACATCCAGACCAGGTGTGAGATATACGGTGACTTGGACATAACTGTTTATATGTGCATAGTTCTGTATAATGCATGACAAAAAAGCTATTTGCATTATTTGCATGTTAACTGATATCCTCTACATCGCATGATCACATTCTCAAAGAGGGAGAATGTACAGCACAGTGTGTGCTGTGTCTTTAAGAAGTATAGCAAGTGATGAAAGTGCATGTATGAATAGCAGGCACGTGTTGTACCTAGTGCCATTTTGAAAGTGCAGCCAGAGAGTAAGCATGTGAGAATGAATGTAGTTAGTCTGTATATAAGTTACCTAAGTTGAAGTTAATAGCTATAATCGTAATGTGCTTGTACATAATAAAGCTGCTTGAACAGAATCCACAAAGACTTGTCTATTACATCCTGACAAGATGAGCGACAGGAACAATGATACAAGTATCAGTAATCTTGTAGGTTAGGGCCTTTTGACAGAGCTCCTAAAATATTAAGGTCAGCCGTAGTGACTGCAGGCTATGAACTAATGGCAAAAGTCGCAGTAAACTTGTAGGTTAGGGTCTTGAGGCAGAGTTCCTGCAATATCAAGGTCAGACATAGTGACCGCAGGCTATGAAATAATGACAAAAGTTTCAGTAAACTTATAGGATAGTTCTTGCGGCAGAGTTCCTGCAATATGGAGGTCAAGCATTGAGACCGCAGGCTATGAAACAATGACAAAAGTCTCAGTAAACTTAAAGTTCAGGTCTTCTTGCAGAGATTTAGCACTTCCTAAGTGAGACTTGTGATGGCAGGTGAAGACACAATGACAAGAGGCTTAGCAATCTTGTAGGATATAGCCTTGTGGCAGAAGTCTTACAATACCAACATGAGTTGTAGTGAACTCAGGATAAGAAACAATGACAAAAGTATCTGTAAAGTTTTAGGTTAGGGTCTTGTAGCAGACCTCCTGCAATACCAAGATCAGACATAGTCAATGCAGCCTAGGAAACAATGGCAAAAGTCTCCGTAAACTTTTAGATTAGAACCTTGAGACCGAGCTCCTGCAATATTGAGGTCAGATGTAGTGACTGCAGGCCATGAAATAAAGACAAGGGTCTCAGTAAACTTTTAGGTTAAGACTTTGTGGCAGAGCTCCTGCAATATCAAGGTCAGACTTAGTGATTGCAGGCTATGAAAAAATGACAAAAGTCTCAGTAACCTTGAAGGTTAGGCCCTTCTGGTGGAAATCCTGCAATATCAAGATCACACATACTGACTGCAGGTATGAAACAATAACAAAAGTCTCTGTAAACTTGTAGGTTATGGTCTTGTGGCAGAACTCCTGCAATACTGATGTTAGACATAATGACCGCAGCCTATGAAACAATATCAAAAGTCTCAGTAATCTTGTAGATTAGGGTCTTGAGGCAGAGCTCTTGCAATACTGAGATCCGCCATAGTTAACACAGGCTATGATACATTGACAAAATTTTCAGTAAACTTCTAAGTTAAGGATTTGTGGCAGAGGTCTTGCAATATTGTGGTCAGATGTATTGAATGCAGGCTAAGAAACAATGACAAGAATCTCTGTGAACTGGATTTCCAAGATGACTGCAGATTAACAGCTTATTTCTAGCTCTTCCAGTGTGAAAACTGTAACTCAGGAAAGAAGGCCAAGAGACTTGTATTTATGTGTAAATTTCAGTAAATGGCAAGTAAGTGCACTGCCTGGATGCCAGGAATAAAGAAATACAGAAGACCTGGAAAAAATCAGCTACAAAAAGTGAGGAAGAAACACTGACTGGGAAAAGTCCTGCAGCTGTTCAGCAAAAAGAAATGCAACGTTCAGGCATGACTTCCAGGAACCTACAGGAAGATATAAGACAACTGCATACAGACCTGGTTAAAATAAGCTCAACACTGAGGAAGTATATCAACACAAACAATAAAGGTCTGGGAAAATGGAAGAAGCTTTAAACAGATATTCATATGAGATGATACAGCTGCAAAAATTAGAGGTTGAAATAAAGAAAAGGCTGGCTGAATATGAGAAGGCTTGGGAAGAGATGTTTCAAAAATTAATAGAATTAGAGGACAGAGCATACAGGGAGAACCTGAGATTTTCAGCTGTACCACAGAAGCTGGAAGGAACAGATTGCATTAATTTTATAAAAGCACAAATAAGCAACTGGACTAGTATTCCACAACAAGAGTTGTTAGTTGAAAGGGTACATCATGTGTATGCTCCAAACCTGGCTATAAGAAAGCAACCTAGACCTTTAATAGCAAAGATGCAATCCTACCAGCAGAATAAGTTGATTCTGACAAAATTGTGATAGAAGAACAAAGTTGTAAAAGTGGGGGACAGCAGAGTGTTTGTGAAGATTGCTTGTATACCAGGCAGAAGAGGAGCACATTTATTCCACTATTCAGGGAATGTTGAGATGCAAAACTGCTGTACCCAGCCATCTTTATGGTATTGTTCCCTGGGCAGACAAAATCATTTTTTGATGAAATACATGCTAAGCAAAAAATATAAACGTCTGTCCAACATAAAGTAAGCTGTAAAATAGAAGAGATTCTGCTTCTTCTTCTGGTAATAAAGACTACAGAGGGACTGTACCTGTGAAACTTTTTCAAACCTTTCAGTGGAAATGTTGGAGAGATGGAAGGGAACACAAGAGTCAACTAGAAGAATCAAGAGTACATTGGTAATGAAACAGAGACAGGATTTCAGAGATGAGCAGTAATAAAAAGAGTAACTTAATATGGGATTACAATGCAGTCATTATATTTGTGAAATATGATAGAACAAGAAAATCTGGAAATATTAGCCTTTTTCCGAATTTGTCGTTAATGTTTGGAAAAGTGCCTTGAGAGGGAAGAGGAGGGAGAAAGTTAACTGTAAGTAAAGACTTTTTTTCTTAAACAGTACCAATTTTGTGGCATGTGGTTTTCTTTACATGCTATAAAGTAAAGTTTTTTTCAGTTATTTTAAGTGTAATGGGGATTGTAAACAGGTGCTGCTTGTTTTCCTTTTTCTTTCTCCCTTCTTTTCTCTCTCTCTTCTTGTTCAGTTTTAAGAATTGTAGGCACTGTGGTGTATAAAAAAAACTGGTTTAAAAGCATGATAAAAGAAAAATTAATGTGCTTTTTCTCATTTTTGCATGGGGAAATGACTGGATTAAAGACCTTAGATTGATCAGTAACATGTTTAAAGAGAGAGCAAGCAAATGAAAAAGAACATTGAATATTATGAGGCTTTTCTCTATAAAACACATGTATGCTCAGTAACATTTCTGTAGCTGGTCTTCATGTTTCAATGGAAACAATCTGATAAAGAGAAACTGGCTGCCTGGCTCTCTTGTCTCCATGGAGACAATCTGATAAAGAAAAAATGGCTAAAGTCTGGTGAGGACTGATTGGCTGAGGAAACAAAAACAAGAAAGAGAAACTGGCTAGGAGATTGTTCTTTGAAAACATTTAGATGTTTTCCCAAAGTAGATTAATGTTCTCTGAAAGCATTCAGGGGCTTTCCCAAGATACCTAATGTTCTCTGTAAACATTCAGGGGTGTTTCCAGCTGGGAGAAATATAAAAATAAGACAAAACGAATCAGCAGTTAGTAGAAGCACGGGCTGCACCATGTGTCTTAATATGGATGACCTTTCTTTTAGGTTAACTCAAGTCTGTGAGTATGGCTGTCAGTTTGGGACTTTTGTTCCTATTAGGAGGGCAAAACTTCAATATTTAAAGCTGTACATAATTTTGTGTGTTAGTATTAAGTTAATAGGCTTTAGGGAGTTATTGGGTGTATGTTAGTTTTTTTTGTCTGAGGGCTTTCAATAATACAAAAAGTTTTATGTGACATAGGCTAAAATGTATATGACAAGAAACAACTGTATAAAAGTTTAACCTACCAAACATTTAATACAAAAGGTGATTGAGATATATATATATATATAGATATATATATATATATATATATATATATATAGTGGATATAATAGCTTTTTCATACAATGATTCTTTCTTTAATGTCTTTAAATGTCAATGGCCTCACAGATAAATAAAAACAAGAATGAGTAGTGAACTATATTAAAAATGTAGAGTGCAGATAGCTATGCTACAGGAGGCACACTTAGAAATGAAAATGTGAATTTGATAAAGAAAGCTTTTCAGGATGGCTATTCAGTGGAATACCTGGGATAAAGAAAAATAGGACTACTTATATTAATTGCAAGAGGAGCTCCAATAGTGATAGAAGAAGATAAAAAAGATAATAATGGCAGATTTGTAGTGTAAGGGCCTACTAAGGGAGGAGGATTACACTGGCATGTATTTACATTCCACCTAAAGCTGCTATAATGGAGCTTAAGACAATTCTGTGAGAAATAATCAGTTTTCAGCAAGGAATATTACTTACAAGTTGGGAATGGAATGTGATTTGCAACAGTGAAGATGTGTCTGTGAGGCCCAGAAGGGAAAATATAACAAAGGAGGGTAGATTTTTAAAGACGTTTATGAAAATAGTTGGCACATAAGATGTGGATTCAGTAACAAGTGTCTGGAGTGAATTTACATATTATTTCCCAAGATATAAAAACTGGGCTAGGCTAGGCAGAATTTACATTTCACAGGAACGTTTGCATTTAATTGAAGGTCTTGATAATCACTCAGTAACTATTTCAGATCATGTACCAATGATAGCTAAAATAAAAACACAGGGTAATGAAAGAAAATGAGACATTGGCGCTTTCCCACCTATTTGTTGAAAATAGAGGAATTTAAGGAATGGGTATTGGAAATTTTTCAAGAGCTGTTAGAGAGGTTAAAATATCTTCTTAAAATATAGGCAGGGAGGGGGATAAAATTAAAGTGGAGTTTAAAAATATGGTGAAAATAAAGAAAGTGAGCTATGGCTAAGAAGTAACAAGAATTATTTAGTGGGAGTGACAAATGTTAAAGTATTGCAGAATAGGGAGGATCTCACAGAAGAAGATCAATTGCAAAATGCTAGGCAGAAAATAAGGGATTACCTTGATAATATGCACAAGCTTAGAAAGCCTGCTGTTAAGCAACTGTTTTTGATAATAACACTAGAGCACAAAAATGTTTAGCACAATGAATCTCGCAACAGAAAGTAGAAAGGGCTCTAGCCAAACTTAGGGAGCCTATAACAAAGAAGGTAATGAGATTCTGTAGAGGTATTAGAAAAATGTTGGAAACTCTATGAGAGTCTCTATAAAGCAGAGAAATAGGAAAATTAAGAAAAGATACAAATGGAATATTTATGGAAGAAGTAAATATGCCAAGGTTAGAGGTAGATGAGGCTCAATTACTAACAGGATAGGAGGAGATGAGGTAAAAATTGTGATGTATAACCAATCTACAGGAAAGTCCCCAGGAATAGATGGTATAACTGTTTAAGTCTGGAATCTAGGAGGAAAAAACTGATAAAGATTTGGAAGGTTTTGTTTAACAGTATCTTAAGAGAAGTACCACTGTCGTGGAAGAAAGCAGTGGTAGCTGTAATCATAATGTCCAGATTTTTGTCTGATATTTTTGGACAGTTTTTCATAAAAGTTTGGTTTTCTGGCAAATTAGTGGCAAATCATTAAAGACTGAGGTTAAAAAATGACAGACATTTGGGTTTCGGACTTCATACCTTTCAGAAAATTCATGCTAATGGAAAACCTGATATTCAATCTCTAAGTCTGTAAGAGCAATATTTAAATATTGTCCCCATTTTTGGGCCTTTGTCCCACTTTACTTATGGCTTTGTCCAGATTTCTTGCTCTAAGAGGTTGAGGGGGTATAACTGTTTACAGGCCTATTTCAGTACTAAACCATGATTATAAAGTGTTCATGTTTAAAATGGCTAAAAGAATGGCAAACATAATGCAAAAACTGATAGATTTGGATGAATGTGGTTTTGTGGTGGGGAGGCAAACATTTGACAATATTAACAGAACATTGATGATCCAGAAGGAAGCAGAATGTAAGAAAATGCCATTACTTATAGGTGAGTCTTGATGCAGAGAAACTATTTGGCATAGTAAGCTAGGACTTTATAAGCAGAGCAATGGAAGCATTTGCATTTCCTGAAAAAATTATAAGGCTGATTAGTAGAATATATGAGGGATTGGAGGCAAAATTAAAGTGGGTGGGGTCCTCTATGATAATTTCTGCTTGAGCAGAGGAACAAGGCAGGGGTGCACTCTTTCCCTTTATTATTTTCATTATATATAGAACCATTAGCAAAGAAAATAAGGGACTCAAAAATTCAAGGATATAATTGGAATGGTAGTAAAGAAAAGTTGGCTTTATTTGCAGATGGTATTATTTTGCACCTGACAAACCCAGAAAAAGACATTACAGTGTTGTGGAACATATTGAGACAATTTCAAATCTTTTCAGATAAAATGAAATATTTAGGAGTATGGAATAAAATTCTAGTGTGGCAGCTAAAGATATGTGGGAAGAGGCTAAACAAAAGATAATACAAAGACTGAGAGAATGGAAGCTCTGTTATATGGATATCGTTAGTTAGATACAAGCAGCTGAAAATGTTTTTAGTCTCTTTAGTTGTTTATATAGGTCATGAATATTTTTATCCACCAAAGGAGAAGTTGAGGGTAGCAATTAATAAAGAGGTGAAGGACTTTACCTGGGAGGGGAAGATGGAAAAAATCAAGTGGGATAAACTGATTCTTCCAGTAGAACAGGATGGATTGAGATTACCCCATTTGAAGGGGTATTTCAGAGCTACACAGTTAAAACTCCTATACATAGCACAAGCAGAAAGCTATAATTCAAAGTGGAAAGGGATAATGATGAAACACGGGGGGGGGTGGGCTCAAGAAACAAGGAGAGACTGGAGTTTTAGATGCAGGCCTTTAAGGAGAATAACAGTAATCATGCAGAATATTATATCCATAAAGTAGCAGAAAGTATTCTAAGAACTAAACCAACACAGGAATAGAGAAAGGAGATTCTGCCGATAGGGATGACTGCAATTACAGATACAGACAATAGGCAAGAGGGGGTCAGAATTTACAGGACAAAACGGCAAAGGAACCAAGGTATTGGGATCAAATAACTAGAGAGGGAAAGTTGAAAGAATGTGGAGACACCAAGGATTTATTTGCACTGCAGGTTAGAGACTGCCTTTCCTATCAGAGATTGATATCAGAGTAAAGGCAAAGAGAAAGAAGTAGGGGGTTCCTAAATGAAAGACAAGCACTAGTAGAGTTCTTGATAGAATCAAGAACAGAAATTGGCATTAAAAAAGGAATAATTAGTAGATCATATAAAATATTGCATGAAATCTATAAGAATCAATCAGAGGAGGTTAGAAAGAATTGGGAAGAGATACTGTATAAACAAGTCACAAAGAAACAATGGGAGGATATATGTATGTCTCTCAAATATGCAACAAAATCTAGATGGTTTATGATTTTTTACTGGGAATGTTTACATAGATATTTTGATAACCCAAGCAGACTCCACAGAATTTTTTCTCAGGCAGACAGTAAGTGTTGGAGGTGTGAAGGGGAAGAAGAAGAAGGTAATGGGGAACATATTTTCTGGGATTACGGTGGGTTGGCAGACTGTCCCCGGGATTCAGCAAACTTCTGTACAGGAATAGCTTATTCCTGTACAGAAGGTACCGTTCTCGTATAGCACAGCAGCACGCCATGCATACGCATGAAGGCGCACTGCCATGCTGCAATATGTACATGGAAATGAGTATGAGCACAGGGGGTGTGTTTGAGAGCAATGCTCTCACAAGATACTTGCCCCCTGCACACCAGAATTGCCATACAGCAATGTAAAATGAGTGAGAATGCTCATAAAACCCCCAACACATCAGAGTAAGGAATCTGTACAAAGCCATAAGGGACAATCATCCCACAAAGCCATAAACATGATAGAATAACAGGTTTAGCATAAGCACATTGTGCATACCTCCCAACCCATCACAGTAAGCAATTGGTACAAACCCATAAGGGACAATCATCCTACAAAGCCATAAACTTGATAGAATAACAGGTTTAGTATAAGCACATAGTGCACATTTCCCAACCCGTCAAAGTAAGCAATCTGTACAAAGCCATAAGGGACAATCATCCCACAAAGCCATAAACTTGATAGAATAACAGGTTTAGCATAAGCACACAGCACACACCTCCCAACCCATCAGAGTAAGAAATATGTACAAAGCCATAAGGGACATTCATTCCACAAAGCCATAAACTTGATAGAATAACAGGTTTAGCACACACCTCCCAACCTGAAAGAATAAGCAATCTGTACAAAGCCATAAGGGACAATCATCCCACAAAGCAATAAACTTGATAGAATAACAGGTTTAGCATGAGCACATAGCGCACAGCTCCCAACCCATCAGAGTAGGCAATCTGCACAAAGCCATAAGGGACAATCATTCCACAAAGCCATAAACTTGATAGAATAACAGGTTTAGCATAAGCACATAGCACACACCTCCCAACCCATCAGAATAAGCAATCTGTACAAATCCATAAGCGACAATCATCCCACAAAGCCATAAACTTGACAGAATAACAGGTTTAGCATAAGCACATAGGGCATATCTCCCAACCTGTCAGAGTAAGCAATCTGTACAAAGCCATAAACATGGTAGAATAACAGGTTTAGCATAAGCACATAGCGCACACCTCCCAACCTGTCAGACTAAGCAATCTGTACAAAGCCATAAGGGACAATCATCCTACAAAGCCATAAACTTGATAGAATAACAGGTTTAGCATAAGCACATTGCTTACTCTGATGGGTTGGGAGGTGTGTGCTATCTGTACAAAGCCATAAGGGACAATCATTCCACAAAGCCATAAACTTGACAGAATAACAAGTTTAGCATAAGCACTTAGGGCACACCTCCCAACCTGTCAGAGTAAGCATTCTGTACAAAGCCATAAACATGGTAGAATAACAGATTTAGCATAAGCACATAGCGTACACCTCCCAAGCTATCAGACTAAGCAATCTGTACAAAGCCATATGAGACAATCATCCTACAAAGCCATAAACTTGATAGAATAACAGGTTTAGCATAAGCACATAGCACACACCTCCCATCCCATCAGAGTAAGCAATGTGCTTATGCTAAACCTGTTATTCTACCATGTTTATGGCTTTGTAGGATGATTGTCCCTTATGGCTTTGTACAGATTGCTTAGTCTGACTGGTTGGGAGGTGTGCGCTATGTGCTTATCCTAAACCTGTTATTCTACCATGTTTATGGCTTTGTAGGAAGACTATCCCATATGGCTTTGCACAGATTGCTTAGTCTGACAGGTTGGGAGGTATGCCCTAAGTGCTTATGCTAAACTTGTTATTCTGTCAAGTTTATGGCTTTGTGGAATGATTGCCCCTTATGGCTTTGTACAGATAGCACACACCTCCCAACCCATCAGAGTAAGCAATGTGCTTATGCTAAACCTGTTATTCAATCAAGTTTATGACTTTGTAGGATGATTGACCCTTATGGCTTTGTACAGATTGCTTAGTCTGACTGTTTGGGAGGTGTGCACTATGTGCTTATCCTAAACCTGTTATTCTACCATGTTTATGGCTTTGTACAGATTGCTTACTCTGACAGGTTGGGAGGTGTGCTTATGCTAAACTTGTTATTCTATCAAGTTTATGGCTTTGTAGGATGATTGTCCCTTATGGCTTTGTACAGATTGTTTAGTCTGACTGGTTGGGAGGTGTGCGCTATGTGCTTATCCTAAACCTGTTATTCTACCATGTTTATGGCTTTGTACAGATTGCTTACTCTGACAGGTTGGGAGGTATGCCCAATGTGCTTATGCTAAACTTATTATTCTGTCAAGTTTATGGCTTTGTGGGATGATTGCCGCTTATGGCTTTGTACAGATTGCTTATTCTGATGGGTTGGGAGGTGTGCACTATGTGCTTATGCTAAACCTTTTATTCTATCAAGTTTATGGCTTTGTGGAATGATTGTCCCTTATGGCTTTGTACAGATAGCAGACACCTCCCAACCCATCAGAGTAAGCAATCTGTACAAAGCCATAAGGGACAATCATTCCACAAAGCCATAAACTTGATAGAATAACAAGTTTAGCATAAGCACATAGGGCATACCTTCCAACCTGTCAGAGTAAGCAATCTGTACAAAGCCATAAGGGTCAATCATCCTACAAAGTCATAAACTTGATAGAATAACAGGTTTAGCATAAGCACATTGCTTACTTTGATGGGTTGGGAGGTGTGTGCTATCTGTACAAAGCCATAAGGGGCAATCATTCCACAAAGCCATAAACTTGACAGAATAACAAGTTTAGCATAAGCACTTAGGGCACACCTCCCAACCTGTCAGAGTAAGCAATCTGTACAAAGCCATAAACATGGTAGAATAACAGGTTTAGGATAAGCACATAGCGCACACCTCCCAACCAGTCAGACTAAGCAATCTGTACAAAGCCATAAGGGTCAATCATCCTACAAAGTCATAAACTTGATAGAATAACAGGTTTAGCATAAGCACATTGCTTACTCTGATGGGTTGGGAGGTGTGTGCTATCTGTACAAAGCTGTAAGGGGCAATCATTCCACAAAGCCATAAACTTGATAGAATAACAGGTTTAGCATAAGCACTTAGGGCACACCTCCCAACCTGTCAGAGTAAGCATTCTGTACAAAGCCATAAACATGGTAGAATAACAGGTTTAGGATAAGCACATAGCGCACACCTCCCAACCAGTCAGTCTAAGCAATCTGTACAAAGCCATAAGGGTCAATCATCCTACAAAGTCATAAACTTTATAGAATAACAGGTTTAGCATAAGCACATTGCTTACTCTGATGGGTTGGGAGGTGTGTGCTATCTGTACAAAGCCATAAGGGACAATCATTCCACAAAGCCATAAACTTGATAGAATAACAGGTTTAGCATAAGCACATAGTGCACACCTCCCAACCCATCAGAATAAGCAATCTGTACAAAGCCATAAGCGGCAATCATCCCACAAAGCCATAAACTTGACAGAATAACAAGTTTAGCATAAGCACATAGGGCATACCTTCCAACCTGTCAGAGTAAGCAATCTGTACAAAGCCATAAACATGGTAGAATAACAGGTTTAGGATAAGCACATAGCGCACACCTCCCAACCTGTCAGACTAAGCAATCTGTACAAAGCCATAAGGGACAATCATCCTACAAAGCCATAAACTTGGTAGAATAACAGGTTTATCGCAAGCACATAGTGCACACCTTCCAACCCATTAGAGTAAGCAATCTGTACAAAGCCATAAGAGACAATCGTCCCAACAAAGCCAGAAAGTTGCTAGAATAAAAGGTTCAGCATTAGCATGGATATACTGAAGTGTTCAAATTAAAAAACACAGCAAATATTTTTTTAAATACGCAATAAAGTTTAAGAATAGCTGCACGGGTGTGCCCATTGCTTAGCTACACTTAGGCCAGCTGAAATGGCAGCATAAGTTAAAAAGCAATAGACATCCAGCATAAGCATAAGTGCAGTATTGTAGTGGTTAGAGAGTACACCTTGCATGTAGTCATTCATGGTTTAAGCCTCACCAAACCCATTTCCATTTTGTATGTAAACATTACAATTATAATTTATTTGTATATTTATGTAGGAAGTAACTTAATTTTCTCAACCAGAGTAGTGTATTAGGCCCAGGAATGAGGTGTCAGTGTAATAAAGTAGTGAAACCCCCATATAAACACAAGTGCCCCATGCAGTATAGTCACACAAGAATAAAATAATTACAGCATATTGAGCAATATCAGGAAAGGTAAATAATTCTATATTAAGCAATGAATGATGAATCAATCCCATACAGGTGTTAGACCAATATAATAAAACAAAAGCAATGCTAAGCATTGCAGAGTTATGCTGACCGGCTATAAGCACTGTTTACTAAGCAATGAATAACCCAGCTAAGTGGATTTGCCCATTAGTAAGCAATACTGAACCTGCCTCTTTAAGCATTGCCAACCTTAGCTAAGCAGGTTTACGAATAGCTTAGCTTAGCGCAGCATTTTTAAAACCATCCAATCATGGCAAACGGTGGGAAATCAGCTGTATTTAAATCCTGCAGGCAGAAATACAGTTCATAACTGGTTGTAGCTCTCCACTGTAGGCAGTATGACAGGCATTGGAGAGGGCATGCGCTTTCGGGTGCAGTGCAGGGGCATACAGAAGTCCAAGATCATGGTAGGACTCCTGGTAAAAAAAACATGACGTGGGACTGCTGCAGGACCAGTACCAGGGCTCCCAATATAAAGCGGAAGCCTGGGAAAGTCTCGCCCATGATCTCATCAGTACCACTGGTATCTCTCAGACTGGTGAGCAGGTTCAGCACCACTATGCTGACTTGAAACGGAGGAAGAGGGAGCTCTTGGAATAGTGAGCCAAGAAGTAAGAGAGAGGGGAGATGTCCCAGCAGTGTGAAGTATTCATAGCAATAACTGTTTACCAAAGTCCAGCCTGTGTATGTGATGGATAGGTATGCATAAATGTTTCTCTATTTTCATTACAGGTCTAGCTGAGCAGGCTGTGAACTAGGAAGCCCATGCCAGCAGGTTGCAAAGGCTGCATCGCAAGGCTGGTGAGTAACAATCCTGCTTGTAGTAGTCATACCAAATAAATATAAAGGAGTAAAATGTCACCTGGCAGCATAAAAAATGTGTATGGTTTCTACTGAATAAACCAGACAATATGACAGTAATAGTCCCATATAGGTCATATTTAAATAAAAGTGTAACTGCTTGGCAATAAAGTTCTAAATCCTGAACTGGTTGTGTTTACTCTGGTATTGTATGACCTCACATGTTGCATTCACAAATATCTGATATCCCAGTAGTACTGTTGTATTAACCACTGTTTCTCACACTGTGTTACATAAAAATATGTCTAGGAATGCCTGTATAAGAATGTTGTAATGGCAAGGTCAGATTGTACAACTAAGAGAGAGTTAGACAGAAAACAATGAAGGAAGAGACAGTAGTTTCTAAATAGCTCACTCTGATGAAACACAAAGTGCTGTATTTTTAGCAGACACCGCCATGGTTTGAATCCCTGGAGTGGTAGTAAGCTGTATGCATAATCATACCTCTCAACTGTACACATTTTCACAGAATGTCCAGATATTTGGCACATATTTTGGCCTGTTCCTCTTTTTCCTGGCAAATCACTGGGATGATTTCAGAATTGTAGTCACTACATAATGACATACATTTGAGTTTCAGACTTCAAATCCTTCAGAAAATATATTTTAAAACAAATCCTGTTACTCTAGCAACTTTCTATGTTTATAAGAGCAATATTTAAAATATGTCCCTATTTGTACCACCATTTTGTCAAGCTTTGTCCAGATTTTTTGCATGAAGAGGTTGAGAGGTATGTGCATAATTTCAGCAAGAAATCTGGAAATGTGTGTAGAAGCAGTCATGTAGTGTTAACAAACATTCCCCCCACAGGTCTACCAGGTAAGAGAAGTAGAATGTAGCTATAAGATGGTTGAAGTATACACTGTGTACAAATATATTACTGCCCAAACCAAGGCCATAGGATATTGTAATAATACCTTTACAGTAATTATTAGAGCTATGATCATTAAAGTTGTGAGTACTGCAAGGATATACAAGTTGTTAAGTGACATCTCCTCACCCCACCATATCTGCAACAATAATCTAAACACACAAATCAATGGGTATGTTTTACACCAAACACACTGTTGGGACATATGTCCTATTGTTCAACAAATATTGATATGTGTTTCTATTAATGTTCCATGTTGAAATACTATCAATGATGGCCTGTTGCTATCAGTGAAACCTGCATCCTGTTGTAATGGCCACTGTGGTTCCATATATGCATGTGTTCTGTTTGGTATGCAACGGCTCCAGATCTGTTGTTTTGGTTTATGGGAATATCTATGCATGCTGTTATAACTAACTCTGGATTGTATTGACTATTACTAACCCACATATGTTCTAAAACTGCAACACCATAGCACTTTTGGGAAGGCCGGCCCCCAGAGGACCCACCTCTCCCATCTCATCTGGCCATGGCACTGGACCCCAGCACATCTGGGACCCACCCAAAGACCTCCTCATCCGCTGGTCCTGCACCACCTTTGGGTGGAACTGCCTCAGGGGATGGGGTTCATCCCCCCCCCGGGAGAGGGCGCGAACAGGAGACCATCACCTCATCGGGGATTGGTGGGTAGCGAGCTCCTAAAGGAGTTTGAAGATCTGCTTATGCCATCTTCAGGGCCACTTGGAGCAATTAGAGGGTCAGCCTG
This sequence comes from Protopterus annectens, assembly GCF_019279795.1. Classification (NCBI taxonomy): domain Eukaryota; kingdom Metazoa; phylum Chordata; order Ceratodontiformes; family Protopteridae; genus Protopterus; species Protopterus annectens. The sequence goes on along the minus strand of NC_056744.1, from coordinate 1,356,297,982 downwards.
CCTCTACTGCTCTGCCCCTAGCGCAGCCACCTTCGAGGCCATGAAGGTGCAGTGCTGACTGCCCATGGGTGGGGATCTCAGACCCACTGTTTCCATTTGGGGCCTCATTGGCTTCTGATTTCCAAACACCCCCCGTCCAAGGTGTTTACCCCCCACATGTCATATACTGCTCCTGTATGCGGTATTGTCTCTCTTCCTACCCAACCTACCTCCCCAAATATACCTACTATCCTTCCCCAACATCCCACTCTCACCTTAACTCATTAACCCCGAGTACCTTCTCATGGCGCCTCTGTGCTTAACACCGAGCATGCCATGAGAAGATACTAATTGGAAGCTGTTACCCCTGAGTGCCTTTCACATGCGTGAAAAACTGTTTTCCAGATTTGTAGCTGAGCTTAATGTAAAACACGCTGAAATGGTAACTGAATATATAAATTACATTATATAGTTATCATTCAGTGTGTTTTTACATTAAGCTCACATTAAAGATATAGTAGAAAATCCGGTTAAAAAGTGCTTCATAAAGCAAGTGGTGGCAGCCAATCAGATTCTTACAATCAAAGCCACCACCTGACTTTGGCTCAGAAGTAGCGACTGACTTTTTGAAAAATTAATAAAATTACTTGACTGATGCTGCTCATTTCAACAAGTGGCAATGGGTAATAATCAGACAACTGCAGCCTGTGGTACTACAAAAGGGCACTTTGCAGCAGTCATTCTAGTGAGAGGTGGCAGTAAAGGCATCCCATTGAAGAACATTACAAACTTGGCTGGTGTTCCTCTAATTGCCTGGGTGCTGAAAGCAACTATAGATGCCGAGGTATTTCACAGGATGAAAAAGATTTTTTTTTAGCAGAAGCATCTTATAAAGAAGTACAGTATAGGTATTCCTCAAGAAAATAAGTTGTACGTAAGTAATGTAACTAGCACTTTGTAGCAGAAACCAGCATACTTCTTTATTTTTCAAGTTAAGGTGCTGTATGCCATGTAGTCATGTAGAGCTCAATTTTTTTCAACAGTTCAGTCTAAGTAAACCCATAAACAGATTGTGGGTACAAGTATCACCATTGTGAAGGTTATATGGCTGTTTCTGTGGAGTGCCTGGCCATATGTTATGGACAACAGTTTTTTTTTAGTGCAGTTTGCCCCTATACAATGCCAAAGTATCCCCTTAATCAAGCACTAATATGGCGCATTCCTTTAAATACCTAGAAATTGCAAAATTTTAGGGCAAGAGCTTGTCCCCAGGATCATCAAAAAAGTAAAGGCATTTCACTTTTAACTTGATCTCCTAGCGTTATGACAAGAGCAATCAGCAGTACCAGCCCCTCCCCACCTGTATGAGTTTGCGAGGTTCCTCGTCTGGGTGGTTTGGTTTCCGTGTTTCAGATTCTGTGGGTGTGATGCAATTTTGTAGGACACTTGGAAGTTGTTGGCAAGTACAGTTTG